>NC_025997.2:47904815-47979331 GCF_000442705.2 Elaeis guineensis
TATTCAATGCCAATCTCCACTTATTTTGTGCGACAAAAGCCCTCTCCCAGATCTCTCCCATGTTCACAAAAGGTCTCCTCTCTTCTTTCTTACATGGAAGGTGGTTTGAATCAAATCTAAAAGGAATAAGTTTGGATTTCGAATTCTATGAGATAGAGTTTTAGAAATCCAAAACTCTTTCAATTTTACACCGAATTTATCCAAATTTTTTTTAGAATTTTCATGGCTTTTAGGGTATACATTGTACATCCTTTTCTGGTAATCCATATACGAAAATATGAAAGAGGTGCTCAAGAGTTGGGCGTCCCTTAACTTGCCATGTTTGGATAAGCCTTGACTAGGTGTTTGACCTGGACAAGGACTCTATCATATCTCTCTATATAAGATGAGTTTCTTTGTGAAATTTTAGAAAAAATTAGAGATTTGAGAGACCTTTGTACCATCCAAAAATCAAAGAGAAATATCTTTGGGTCGTGGAGATATAAAAGATGCAAGTTTGGGTGTCTAGAGAGAAAAATGTGAAGAAGAAGAGGGTCTTCTTCTTGGGTTTTTGTTTTCATATCTTTCCTCCCTCCATCTTGAGTTTCCTGAGAGTGTCTCAGATCTGAAACTCCTCCTTCTACTTTCCATCTTTGGAAGAGTCCAAATCAAGAAGAAGGAGGCACCTGATCAACCATCAAAAAAGGATCAGCGCAGTACTAGCATACTGTGCTGATTTCCTGAAGCAGGACTTCTGATCGAGATTCGTGGGCTCGTGTGGACGACTCCTAGAGGCCGGACGTGTGTGCAGCTTGCAACATCATCTTCAAGCCCAGATCAGCAAGGTTAGAACATCTAACTTGCAAGGTAATAGATCTGATCTATTGTTTAATACATACATTAGATGTAGTATAGAAACATGTTGATATGATCAACATGTAGTTCATGCTATATTTATATATTTTAATTTTTGATTTAATACCATGTAATAATCATGTAATAGGATCTTAGATCTAGGGATTTTCTGATCTTAGAAAATAAATTTTGATTTATTTTAGTCTTCCGCTGTATGATCTTGAAAAAGTTTCAAGATCTAACCCTCTTTTTTTTCAAGATTTAACCCTGAAACCCTAGATCTGGTTCCTACATCCTTTAGATCGATAAAGGAGCAAAAATTACTATAGAAACTATTGACACTTATCCTCTTCGATTATTGTCAGGATTTAGATTAGATTTAAAAGATTATTATTTTATACCTGTAGCTAGTCGGAATTTGATTTTCATATTTGTGCTAGCACAGGATGGTTTTGATTTCAATTTTAATAAAAATTTTTATTCTATTTATTTATGAAATAAATTGATTGCGCGTGATCTTTTGATTGACAGTTTTTATCGCTTGTATGTTGATGCGAATGTGAATATAAACGAGCAAGTAGTAAGTACCATAGGTCAAAAGGCACATAAAGATGAAATTAACTAGAAGTACTTATGGCATCATAGACTAGGCCGCCATATTAGAGAGGACAGGATAAACAAATTAAAAAAAGAAGGGATCCTTGACTCTTTTGGTTCTGAGTCATACCCAGCCTGAGAATCTTGCCATCAAAAAAAAAATGGTCAAGTTACCCTTTGTAGGACATAGAGAAATAGCCACTGAGCTACTTGTCCTAATACATATTGATGTGTATGGGCCATTTTATATGCAGGTCAATGGTGGTTATAGCTACTTCATCATCTTTACCAATGATCTATCATAGTATGACTTTATGTTTCTAATGAGATACAAATCTGAAGCCTTTAAAAAGTTAAAAAAATTTAGAAATAAAGTAAAGAAACAAACATGCAAACCCATTAAGGTTTTTCGATCCGATCAAGGAGATGAATACTTTAATCAAAAAATTTTAAGATTTTTTAAGGACAATGGTATAGTCTCTCAATAGACTCTTCTAGGGACACCTCAGCTCAATGGAGTAATCGAAAGGAGGAATCAGATCCTATTAGATATGGTCAGGTGCATGATGAGCTTCACTGATGTATTCTTATATCTTTGGAAATATGCCTTATTAACCGTAATATATCTTTTGAATAAGATTTTATCAAAATATATTCCTAGCACATCATATGAGATATGACAGGATAAGAAGTCGAGTCTAGATTATCTTAAGACTTGAGGATGTCCAACCTATGTCAAAAAATAGATGGCTAATAAATTAGAAGATAGACCTGTTATAGCTCATTTCATAAGATATCCGAAAAAAACCATAGGATATTACTTTTATCTTCCACAAGATCACAATGTGATTATGAGTCATCATGTCAAATTTTTAGAAAATTAGTTTATCGAGAAAGAAGGCAATGGGAGGTTAATTGAGCTTGAAGAGAAGATCTCTGAAGAGCAACGAGCTATAGATTCTCAGGAGCCCATTATTCATAAGCCAGTAGTTGATGTTCCTCCACCACCTCATAAATCTAGTAGAGTCTCCCATCCTCTTGAAAGGTACATAGGTATGCTTATAGAGAAAATAAAGAAAATATTCCTTATAGGAGATAAGAGTCATAGAGATGATCCGAATATCTTTGATGAGGTGATGTTTGACATCGATTCAAAAAAATGATTAGATGTAATGAAGTTAGAAATAGACTCGATGCGCTCGAACCAAGTATGAACCTTAGTGGATCCATTTGAGAGTATAGTACCTATTGGGTGTAAATAGATCTACAAAAGAAAAATAAATATAAATGATAAGGTAGAGACCTATAAAGCAAGCTGGTGGTAAAAGGTTATAGTCAGTGCGAAGGCATTGACCATCAAGAAACCTTCTCACCTGTAGCAATGCTAAATTCATCTATACTCTACTTGTTGTTGCAACATACTATGATTATGAAATCTAGCAAATGGATATGAAAACTGCTTTCTTGAATGAATATCTTGAGGAAGATATCTATATAGAGTAGCCTTTGGATTTCACATCTGATGATAGTGATCATCGATTTTGCAAGCTGTAAAGGATCATATATGGATTAAAGCAAGCTTCTCAGAGTTGAAATCTTTATTTTGATGATGCAATCAAATCATTTAGTTTCATTGAAAATAAAGAGAAAACATGTGTATATGAGAGGGTCAGTGGGAGTGTAATAACATTCCTCATATTATACGTGGATGATACTCTCCTTATTAGAATGATATTCTCATGCTGATCTCGATTAAAAGATGGTTGTCTAAGAAATTCTCAATGAAAGATCGAGGGGAAGCATCCTATATTCTCCGAATAAAGATCATAGAGATAGATCTAAGAGGATGCCTAAGAGGATTTCTACCTCTTAGGCATAGTATTGACTTTTCAAGATGATGTATCCGACCACATCTAAGGAAGTTCAGTACATGAGTAGGATTTCTTATGCCTCAACCATAAGGAGCCTCATGTATGCTATACTATGTACTCAACCTGATATTGCCCTTACTGTAAGTGTCACGAGCAGGTATTAGTCAAATTCAGATGAAAAGCACTAGATAGCTGTGAGAAACATCCTTAAGTACTTGAGAAGTACTAAGGATTTATTCTTAGTCTTTGGAGGAGGTTCTGAGTTAGGAGTTGAGGGTTATACTGATTCAAACTTTATATTTGATCCTAATGATAGAAAGTCTACATCAGGATATATGTTCTTATGCAATGGTGGTGTAATTAGCTGGAAGAGTTCCAAGCAACCCATTATAGTAGATTTGACTACAGAAGTTGAATATGTTGCTACTTCAAATGCTGCAAGGGAAGGCTTCTAGTTCAAGAAGTTCTTCGTGGAGCTTGAGATAATAACATCAGATGCCATATTATTATATTGCAACAACAATGGATAAATAGCACTCGCTAAAGAGCCGAGGTCTCATAAAAAATCGAAGCACATCAAGCGGCGGGTTAATATCATATGCGGCTATCTTAAAAAGAAATATATAGAGGTGCGAAGAGTAAACTCCGCGGATAATATGACAAAGCAATTGAGCCAGTCAAAGATAGAAGTCCACCTTGAGAAGATGGGACTTAGATTAGTAGCTGATTGGCTTTAGCCCAAGTGAGAAATTACTAGATGTGTGTCCTAAAAGCCAACTTGACTGATGTTGGATTTCGAGGTTTGATGCATGTATATGTATTTCAAAATTTTTATATTCTAAACACTACAGCAGAGAATAAGATAAAAATACTTTTAATCTAAATTTTGCATGCATAAAAATATAAAAACACATGGATCAATTTCATATGCTGAAATTGATATATGCTAAAATTTAGATTGTGATCAAATCACATACCTGTTTCCCAATCTCTTTCTTCAAATCTGGATCTGAAACAGATGAAACTCTCTGTTAGCTGCACAAGTATCCGACCTCTATGAGTATCTACTTAGGATCAATCACAAACAGTCCTCTTTAATCTGAATTTTGATTCTCCAAAATTCAGCCTGCTGAATTTGAACGAAGCCTGGATCGCGATCAACACTTGATCTTTCTCCTTGATCTTCTTCTTCTCCTCTTCTCTAGAGTTTTTCCTTGCTATGTGCTGCTACCAGATGTTAGAAACTAGCAAGAAAGAGGTACCCAAACTCTTTTGGGCATGAAAATCCTTGGGACGCGCATCCCAAGGAGGGGTGTATAGAACACTCAAAAGGAGAGAAAGAGAGAGAAAGAGAGGGCATGGAGAGAGCCTTTGGGTGTGAGGGGCTGCTTATTTTGATGCTCTAGAGATCTTGGGGAGATCTCTTTAAATAGGCATAAGAATTGAATCCTATTCAATCTCATAATACAAGTCCTACTTGCATTAGGATTCTTATTAAATTAAGTTATCCAACTTATATTAGGAAGCCCAATAGGTGCCAACAATTGGAGCCCTTGCACCCATAATTAGACACCCCAAAATACACCCAAGAGATGCCCCATATGAAAACAAAAGGCCCTCTAATTAATGGACACGTCCAAATTAATCAAATCAAGGTGGCACCCCATAATAACTATCAAAGATATTCATAAGGGACTTGCATCCTTAATTTATGTAATCCATAACCTTAGACACCCAATAATTGAAGTCTCATGAATCTTATTCATATAGGTTATTAGCAAGTAATTAAGTTAAAATTAACTTATCAAATAAGTAATCCCAATGGAAAGAGGAATTGGGTCCAACCAAGTGCTAGCAAGGTTACCATGAACCCAATGGGTTTCTCTAAACCCAATTGACACTTCATAAGCTCAATTACTTATTCCAGGCCTAATCTCTTTGTTGTGTGACCTCATAGGTTCAATTCTATCTGGTAGTAAGACATACAATGATCTCTATCATCGTATCATTGAAACTCTTTTCAATGGATCAAAATAATTCTACTTTAACTCAACAAGGATTGTCGATCCAGAGCAACCCTAGTGAGCTCTCACAATCTATTAGTGACATCTAGCAGTATGTAGTAGCAACCCAGTAGAACTGAAATAAATCTCTAAGTATAGTTAATGTGTGATTCAGTCCCTCTATCGTAAGTCCCGACTAGATGGCAAGTCATGGATAAATCATCAAACCTCAACATCGGTCATATGATAGATTCAATCAGCTTAAGTCCATATGTGATTCTATAAATATTCTTTTCCATCAATCATACTGTTATGGCTATAGACTTAAGGACTCAACCTCTTAAATCTCATAGGACTACTCTCTTCTGCTAGGATTGATAGATCTCATCTTGATGCATACCCCACTCCTATAGTGGACCAACTGTCGCCAACATCCACTACAAGGGCTCCTTGAGATCCATGTTGATGTGTTAGTTAAACTCTAATAGCCTCACTACGAGCAGTAGTGTCGTCTCAGATCAAAGGATCAGTTATGCAACTGCAGCATCTAGAAAATCACTAATGATTGAGCAGACATTCTTGTGACTTCTCGTGTTGGTCACGTTCAGTGCTAGTTGTTCTCTAACAACCACCTACACTCTCGCTCCAGTGTCTCTACACTGCAGACTCGAGACTCATCTGTCCAAAAGAAATGATCCGTACACTGATCTATCTGGATTAATCACCATCTCCATGATGATCCTATGACCAGGAATAATTTAGAAATCAATCATCAATGACATATGCCTCAAATTCTCAACTCTTTGAGAATATTTATCATCATCTTGTTAATCCCTTGGATGATTTATGGATATATAAACATGAATGGTAATATAACTATACAATAAGTATAAAATCATGTCTTAGAGATATGAAATATGTCAGTCAAGATTGATTTTTAGGGCATACATCCAACAATCTCCTACTTGTACTAAAGTCAATCTACCATGTACCAGCCCTATCTTCACAAGACAGGCTATAGTCTTAGGCTAGCCAAGTGACTTACCAGTGGGTCATCCACATCACATGTGGAGTTTGCTCTGTTGCCCACCTATGCAACCCAAGAGGGGGGGTGAATTAAATTTTTAAAAATTTAAAAAATTAACTTACAACTATGAGGATTATTTAACAATGAGCAGAATAAATGTGGAGAGTGAAATTTATGCAAGGTGTAGATGTTGGATGCAAGAATGCAAGAAGATAAAAAAATTTAAAAAGAGAGCAAGTAAGCACAACACAAACAAAAAGATTTATAGTGGTTCGGTGCCAACATTGTACCTACATCCACTCTCCAAGCTCCTACTTAAGAATTCAAATCTACTAAATCGTATTCAACCCGAATACAACGTCAGAACCTCCGACTCTAGCTATTCCAAGCTAGAACACTTATTTTTCAGGTACAAGCCAACCCAATACAATCCAATTCAAGGTTTGAATCAACCTTTCCATTTTTGAAACCCTTCCAAAATAAAATATCAACTCAAAATAGAGTATAACAGTTAATCATACAGAAATACAGATATAGCTCCTTTAATGAGCAAATAAAGCTTTAAATATACTTTACACAATAAGCACGAAGCTCTTCTAATTTTTCTCAAGATGGTTGAAGACTTGAATGAGCTCTTGAGGGGTTGGTTAACTTGAAATAAAAGCTTCTTGAACTTTTAAGAGGGCTCTTGCTTAGGGTTGAAATGAATGCTTGAAGAACCTTTTCAAAACTTTGTTTATTCCCTCCTTTAAGTACTTTTTATAACTTCAAATAATGGTGGAGAGTAATCTGGACTGAAATAGAGCTGTTGGAGCACATTAAATGGCTATTAAATGCAGCTAAAATGAGCTAAAAACTAGCCGTTGTGAAATTTTTTCGTCACAGGGATCGACTCATAGGGTCGACTCATGCTCATGAGTCGACTCATGGGGTCGACTTCTGTGGCATAGAATAGAAAATGACTGTTCTGTAATTTTGGCCTACACAGCAGCAGTGGTTGACTCATAGGATCAACTCATGCTCAGGGGTCGACTCACAGAGTGTGCCAGCCAAAGAATTCAGCGTGTCGTTCAGCCCCTTTTGCCATGAGTCGACTCATGGGATCGACTCAAATATATAAACATGATTTTTTTTCAAAATATATATTCAAAAATATTAAAATTATCTTCAATAGATTACAAATCTTGTGTTCTTGCTCTTGAGGCTTTCGAATCAGAACTTGATAAAATTATGATTTTGCTTCTGAAATACAATAAATCTTTTTTTAAGTCAAAATCATTAGTAACCCCCTCAAATACTTTGTAATCATCAAAATCAATTCAAGGAGCAATAATCTTTCCTTTTTTGATGATGACAAAATACTTGAGCAAAAATATATATAAAGCATTGAACATGAATTTCAAATTTATGAAGATGCATCACTTCAATATCATAGCAAAGTATTTGAATGAAATGCATTGTAAGCAGTTTGAAGATCAATTTGAAATTTGCTTATAAGTTCATTTACTTTGAAAATTAGATAAAAAAAGAAGCTGACGATTTTGGTTCTTTAACACATTTGCTTAACAATTTTACTTATTACTAATTTCTTTATTACTTATTGTGCATTTCTTTATTGCTTATTGCTCAAATTCGATTTTGATTCTCTACTCCTCCTTTTTGACAGCATCAATTAAAATTCTCTACTCCTCCTTTTAAGGGATCTTGAAAGGATAAATTGTCTTTACTCTCCCTTTTTGATGGCATCAATTAAGATCTTAAAAGATTTTAAGGATAGAGAAAAGAAAAGAAAGATGATAAAAAGGACATATTTTTTTGACTCCCCCTTTTCGATCTTAAGGGATTTTAAGAAAAGAAAAGAAAGATGACAAAAAGGATATATTTTCTTTACTCCCTCTTTTTGATACCATATTTTACTTCTTTAGCCCCCTTCTTTAATTGCTTATTTCTCTACTCCCCCTCAACATAGCAAATATAAAGGATATATCAACTTGCTCATCTAGAAGATATTGCAATTCATAGTATTTCTCAGCACTAGTATGAGTTATTTTTTATCTCTCATAATTAAAATAATTCAATTTGATCACATTCATAGACATTCATTAAAAGTCAAAGCGCGCGCGCGCGCACACACACACACACACATATATATATATTCAAAAGTGACTGAATACAAAAGGTATCCCAATACACATGAGTCAACTCAAAATACAAAAATCATGAATAGAAACTATCCAAGAGTTAGTTAGCCAACAAATACAAGGTCCATAAGATAGATCCTAGACATAGGAGACAAACTAATCTAGATCTAATAGATATCATGGCTAGAGGGATCAGAATATGAAGAATCAGAGATAGGATGAGGAGATGTAGGATCAAGTCCACAGGCACGACCTCGACCGCGTCTGCCTCGGCCATGGGTAGAGGTACCAGCACGAGTAGAGGGGTGAGAGGATCCTGGAGCCTGAGAAGCTACGGACTGTGCTATAAGAGAAAGTTTGATGGTATCCAAAAGATCCAAGGCTCTCGATACAGACTGCATCAGGGCACTGAACTGAGTAGAAGTATTCTCACTGGAGCCCCTGATCTCTCTCCTCAAGAAATCAAAGCCATTATCTAAAACTCCTCGAAGTCTAGCCGCCTCTGCAGATAGGTCTGAGACCTCTGTGATATCCTCATGCGGCTGAGGATGGGCTAAAGCTAATACTTGCCCCTGCAAGTCTAATACTCTGCCTGTCAATCTCAAAATACATCCCTCAAGCTACTCAATGCATACCGACTGATTAGTAAGTATCTGAAAAATAGAAGAAATGTGAGGGATCAGAGTCTGGTCTGAGTCATCCTGGGATGTCGATCTCTGTGCAAAGACTGAAGTGGCAAACTGCTGAGATAGAATGGAGGCTTCATACTGGGACATCATCTCAATCTGATCATCTGCTAGTCTGAACTCTGAAGGATGTACCCTGCTCTCTGACTGTGGAACTGAAGCATGCCTCCTCACAGACTCTGAAGGACCAGTCTCATGATCAGATATGAACTGAATATCTGAGGATGCTCTGTGATCACGAAGAGGTGAAGACGGTCCCTCCTTCTCTGCTTTATCCTCTACTCTCTCCTCAACATCCTTTATCCAACCGCCATCAGTCTTAGAAAAACCCATGCGATGCAGTGTGTGGCGGTTGATGGTGTCGGAATGGGATAGTCTAGCAACTGTCTCCCCCATAAAATTGACTCTGAACTTTCTAAAAACTAAGATGAGTGCCATACCAAAAGGCAAGTGAGCCTTGGACCTGTTTAGAATCTCTCTCATGGCCTCAAACATCAATGCTAGAAGGTTCAGGAGGGTTTGGGTGATCACATGGTACATAATGCAAATATCCCTACCAGATAGAAGGTCGTGTCTACCACTCTTAGAGACAAACAGTTTGATTACCAAGTGATGTAACAGCCTCAGCTCAATAGAAAAAATTTTTGCTTCCAATTTATTTAGACTTCCAGTATAAGTTCTCCCTAAGATAACATTAATTCCTTCTTCTTTAATTGGGAGCTCCATATTGGTATAGCCTTCACAAGAAAAATGTAGTAACTGTCCCAAATGTACTAGATCAAGAATAATATCAACACCTTTTACTGTAGATTTCACTGTTCCATTGCTATAACTCAAATTTAAGTAAAATTTTCTGACTAGATCGACATAAGTATTTTCCTTTAAAGAGTAGTAAAATTTTCATCCTTGATTCTTAATCTTCGATCTAATAGTGAATCCTTCTTTTTCAAGAAACTTGAAATCAATATTTTTTTTGAGTTTTACTTTCCAATCAGAGAGAGGTACCTTGCTTGGGCTAATTAGGGACTGAGTGGAAGCTGAAGCAGGATCTGAAGCAGGGATTGGAGCAAGAGAGGGCTCGGCTGCTAATCTCTTTCTGCGCATACTCTCTTTGAACCCACAAACAGATTTTCTCCTCTGTGGAAGCTTCATTTTGGGAGCCATTTGGTCAAGAGAGACTTGAAAGGAGCTTAGGAGACTAAATGTGAGACAGAGAGGAAAAGATTCTAGTAGAAAGGCAAAGATTTTGGAGAGGTGATGCGCCAATTTAGAGAAGATGGGTAGAGTCTAGGGCAAGCTCGAACCACCCCAAATGAGGAAGGGAGAGGAGAGGAAGTTGGTTCCTTAATGGATGATTTGAGGAGTGAAAATCGATAGGAGATATTTGAGAGAAATCTTTGGTTTGAAGGAGAAGAGATGGAGAGCTTTTGGTTCGGTGGGAGGAAGAAGATGAAGGACTGAGTCGGCTCAAGGAAAAATTTCCAATAAGAAGAAAATGCCTGAAGGATTTTGACAAAATTGTAAGGTTATCCTAAGGTCGACCTTGGGGGTCGAATCATAGCACAGAAAAATTCAAAAAAATGATGGAACAATTTTGAAAAAAATTGAAACTCTGAGAGAAGGATGTTTACCCAAGTATTGATCACGTGAATGATAGTTTTGAGCTCTTAAGAAAAATAAGAATTGAGCTCAATAGATTTGGTTCAATGAATTTTTGGCATTAAGAATTTGAAATCAGAGAGATACTTAAGCTGATGGATCAAGGATTCCTAGTTCTCTCCTAATTTCATAAAATCTATCTTCACTTAAGGCCTTGGTAAAGATGTCAGTCAATTATTTTTTAGTACCAATATAATCAAGAATTATATCTTTATTTTGGACATGTTCTCTTATGAAATGATGCTTAATTTCAATATATTTTGATCTAGAATGCTGAATTAGTTTTTTAGTTAGATTTATAGCACTGGTGTTATCACATCTTATGGGAGTTTCATTGAGTTTGATGCCAAAGTCTTCAAGTTGTTGCTTAATCTACAAGATTTGAGCACAACAACTTTCGACTATAATGTATTCGACCTCGACCGTAGATAATGCTACCGAGTTTTGCTTCTTGCTAAACTAAGAGATTAAGTTAACTCCAAGAAATTGACAAGTTTCACTAGTACTTTTTCTATCTAATCTGCATCTAGCAAAATCGGCATCTGAATATCCTATCAAGTCAATTAATGAGTCCTTAGAATACCATAGTCCTAGAGTTTGTGTACCATTTAAGTATCTAAGGATTCTTTTAACTACATTCAAGTGTGATTCTTTTGGATTTGATTGAAAGCGAGCACAAAGACAAACACTAAACATAATATCTGATCTACTAGCAGTAAAATACAATAGAGAATCAATCATGCCTCTATAAAATTTTAAGTCTATATTTTTACCTCCTTCATCCTTGTCAAGCTTACATGATGGACTCATAGGTGTACCAATTGCTTTGGAGTTCTCCATTCCATCTTTTGAGCAGTTCTCTTATGTACTTGCTTTGGGTGATGGAGATTCTTTCCTTTGTTTGTTTGATTTAGAGTCTAAGGAAGAATGTAAGTTCTCCCATCATGCTCATCTCGAACTCCTCCTACATGACTTAGCAAAATCTTGACAAAGAGTTTCATTAGTAGACCCAAAAATAATATCATCAACATATATTTGTATAACTAATATATTATTTTGATTTCTTTTAATGAAAAGGGTTGTGTCTACATTTTCTCTTGAAAAATTATTATTAAGCAAAAATTTATTTAGCCTTTCATACCAAGCTCTAGGTGCTTGTTTCAAATCATATAATACTTTATTTAATTTAAAAATATGATTAGAAAAAGCATAATTTTCAAAATTTGAAGGTTGTTCTACATAAACATCTTCAACAATATATCCATTTAGAAAAATACTTTTGACATCCATTTGGAATAACTTAAAATTCATAAAGCAAGCATATACAAGTAGAAGTCTAATTGCTTCTAATCTAGCAACAGATACAAAGGTCTCATCAAAATCAATTCCTTCTTCTTGATTATAATCTTTTGCAACTAATCTTGCTTTATTTCTTATCAGATTTTCATGTTCATCTAATTTATTCCTATATACCCATTTTGTACCAATTATTGAATAATTTTTAGGTCTTGAAACTAAAGTCCATACATTATTTCTTTCAAATTGATTAAGTTCTTCTTGCATTGCATTTATCCAATTATAATCTTTTTCAGCTTCATCTATGGTTTTAGGTTCAAGATGAGAGACAAAAGCAAAATGATTGAATGCATCTCTAAGTGAAGAGCGAGTTCTTACACCATGTGTAGGATCACCAATGATTTATTTTTTGGAGTGATTGTAATCATTCCTCTATTCTTTGGGTAGATCATTTGTACCTAAAGGTTGTTCTTGTTGTTCTTCACCTTTTTCATCCTGTTTGTCTTCATGTTCTTCATCATCTTGAATGGTTGAGTCTTTTAGAGTGATCTCCTTCATCCCTTTTATAAGAGGATCTACTGTTAGATGTGTGCCCTAGATGCCAGATTGGCTGACACATTCCTGTACAGAACTAAGGGCAAATTTATAATTTTGACTATAAATGAATAAAAGGATTATTCTTCTATCACATTGTGTCCATTATGTTTGTGATACATCCTTTAAGTTAGTGAAAATGTAAATTCATATTTTTAAGAGTTAAAAATTTAAGGCATGAATTTACATAACTAACTCATAAACTGCTCCTGACCATAGGATCATCATGAGGATGGAGATCGATCCAAAAGGTTGGTGTACGATCACTTTCCAAGGGTAGATGAGTCTTGAGTCTATGGTGTGGAGACACCAGAGTGAGAGTATAGGTATTCGTTGAGAATGAGAGTACAGAGCATGACCACCTCGAGCAGTCATAAGGAAGTCTACCTTTTCGTCGATGACTAGCTCGATGCTACAGTTGTGTGTCTAGTTCTTTGACTTGAGGTACATCGATGGTTCACCTTGAGTGTGTTATAGTTTGACTACACCATAACTCGATCTCCTAGCCATTCAGAATCCTGAGGTGTATGTTGGCTGTAGCATATCCATTATAGGAACCAGATCGCACCAAGATGGGATCTATCAACCTCGGTAGATGAGAGGAGTAGTCCTATGATGATCGAAAGATCGAGTCCTTAAGCCCATGACCATGATAGAGTGAAATAATGGAAAAAAGTTTTCCATTGGGTTTCACATCGGACTCGGATCGATCGATTGATTCATATGACTGATGTTGGGTTTGACGAGTTCACCTTAATCCTAATTCAGTTGGGACTCATGATAGAGGAACTCAATCACACAGCTAGCTGCACCAAGAGATTCAACTTCAATTCTGATGGGTTGCCACCATATATTGCTAGGTGTCACTGGTGGATTTTGGGAGCAATTAGAATGATTTTGATGATCGATCATTCTAATTGTCTGAATCAGAAGAGTTCTAGTCCATCGAAAGGAGTTTCAATGATGTCGATGATGAGATCACAATATGTCTCATTACCATACAGAATTGAATCTAACTGGATCACACAAATAAGGGTTAGGGTCTGGATGTCATCAATTGGGCTACCCCAATTGATTTGGATAAGATCCAATTAGGTTCAAGGAAATCATGCTAGCACTCGATTGAGCCTAACTTTCTCCTCGTCTAATCTTTTCTGTCTCTACTGAGCCAAATATGATCTGGCTCATCCAAAGAACCTTGAAAGATTTCTCTCAGTCTAATTGAAGCTTATCTAGCTCAGAAAAGACTTATCTTAATTCATGAGATGAATTTAAGACAATACCTGCTAATTTCTAGCACCTATCAATTTTATTTTAGGACATCTGTCAAAAGTTGAAATATGGGTCTTAAACTGAAGAGGATTCATCGAAGAATTTTTGTAGAGTGTCCACATGTCCAAACCACTTCAAATTGGGTGCCATAATCAGATTATGGCATGAGCTCAATTGGATTTAAGTGGGCGTCCCAAATGGATAAGAACCAAAGAGTCCTGATAAACTTGGACTCTTTGGCGCCACCTTATTTATGCTTATCCAATGTTGGTGCCAACATAGGAGAGAGCATGGAGATTCTTATCTGATGTGATCAAATGATATCACTCCACCAATCAAATTTTTTTCAGAATTTATTGAATTTTTTTGATTGGTCGAATGATGTGGCACTGCGCAGCATACAGGATCTATATAAACCCTGCTGCACTTAGGGTTTCGAGATAGAACTTGTTTTATGCAAAAAACACATTAGCTACCACTCTCTCCCCTCTTCTCTATATCCTTCCTGCTCTTCTTTCTCCCCTCTTCACGTCCAAGAAGTTGGACGTTCATCTGGCAAAGGTACAAGGCGTGGTGATGCCTGGAACAGAAGGCTGCAGGACATCTTCGACAGGTTGTTGCTCCAACTTCAGAAGGAGTTCTGAAGTACTTCCAAATCAGATATTGATCTAATTTTTGGAGCATAGAATTACAAGGAGAAGATGTTTCAGATCCTACTTAAGTAGATACTGGTAGAGGCCAGGCACTTGCGTGGCTACATCAGAACCTCAGGCAGTGCTGTGATCATCTACAGGGTAATTAGATTACCCTTAAGGTATGTCTATATTTCTCATACTTTTAGATTTAATTTTAGATTTTAAATATCAGATAATAAAATTAGATCTAATATAAATTAGATCTAAAATAGCATAGGATAAAAATTTTTAATTTATTCCACCCCATATTTGATGAAATCTGGAAGATCCTACACAGGAAAAAGGCATTTTTTCCTTCAAGTGGTATCAGAGCCAGGTTGTTGGCTCTATTTCAGATCTATTTTAGATCTAATTTTAATTTTAATTTATCTAATATTAAATGATTTCAGATGTCACATTAAATATGATAGGATCTGAAATCAAAATATTTAAAATTAAATTTAAGAAGATCTAACATGCATGAGATGCATAACTAGACTAGGATTAATTGAATCCATGAATAGTCTTAAGTTTTATATTTTAATGAGATTAAAATATGAATTAAATATAATTTATTTTTTATTTTTTTGATATTATAATTGTTATAATTAGATCAAAAAATAAAAAATAAAATTTTAATTATTTCATAAAATTAATCTGTTGCATGCCTAGACTAGTTGTAGAATTGTTCTAGTAACTTGTCTATAATAGTTTTTATTTAGAATAGTTCAATTTAAATTCTATTTTTCAGATATTACATGTGATGTATTGGATCTAAAAGCATGTTAATTAGATTGATTTTTGATACATGAGATGTATGCAAAGCATGTATTAGTTAGATCTTAAATTGTATATGTGATATGTTAATTTAGATCTAACTAGTTTTGTAGTTAAATTTATATTTCTGATTAAGGTGTTCCTCATGGCTGTCCGGTCATAAGAACTGTTGGTGCAAAAATCCGCTTGCGCCGGAGAAGCTGGAGTCGGGGAAGCCGCGGTCGCCATTGGGACCTGCAAGGGAAGTCTAAACCGGAGGTGGGGTGGCTCCGGCAAGACCCTCCGACGCTCAAGTCAGTTCTCTGCCTCAACAAGAATGGAGTGCTCGAACGGAGAATTTAGCAGAGTTTTGAGATAAGGAAAATGAGCTTAAAGAATAACGTATCTGGGTCTCCCTTTTATAGGCGGAGGAGGCAACGGATTGATGGCGACGTTTGTAACCGCCTGGTAGTGGGCCGCCCATGGTCAGGGGGAATTGATTGCGGAAGATGGTGGAGCAGACACGTGGCCATCACCGCGGCCCGCCACGTGGAATCTGTTATGAGGGGTGGAGCAGCGTCCATTGTCGTGACTTGCCAGCGGATAGGGGAATCGCATGGTATCCGTCGCAGGAGGTGGAGCAGGTTCGTGGCCGTTACTGTGGCCTGCCAGGGGATAGTGGAGCTGTGCGGAATCCGCCACAGGAAGTGGAGCAGGGTGGCGATGGTTACCGCGGCCTGTCAGGGGGCGTGGATCTGTCGATTGAAGCTCGGCAGTGGCCGGAGCCCAGTTTCTGTTGAGGTCCGGGAGAGGTCCTCCTGGCGGTTGGGGTCGTGGGTGGAGCCCGACTCCCGGGGGAGTCCGGGCGGAAACCTCTCGGAGCCGAAGTTGCGGGCGAAACCCGGCTCTCGTAGGAGTCCGGGCGGAGTCTGCTTGCGGCTGTAGTCGTTGGCATCGGAGATGAAGCTCGGCTCCCTTAAGAGCACGGGGGAAGTCTTCCTGCAATGTAAAATTAAAGGTGAAGTCCGGCTCTCGTAGGAGTCCGGATGGAGCTTACCAGCAGTTGAAACTGAGGGCGGAGCCTGGCTCCCGTAGGAGTCCGGTCGGAGCTACGCTACTGTCGGTGGTGGAGCCCGGCTCCTGTAGGAGTCGGGGCGGAGCTGCGTCGCTGTCGGCGGTGGAGCCCGGCTCCCGTAGGAGTCCGGGCGGAGCTACACTGCTCGAAGTAGGCGGTGGAGCCCGGCTCCCGTAGGAGTCCGGGCGGAGCTGCGCTGCAATCAAAGTTAAGGGTGAAGTCCGGCTCCCGTAGGAGTCCGTACGAAGCTTACCAGCAGCTGATATTGAGGTCGGAGCCCGGCTCCCGTAAGAGTCCGGGCGGAGCTGTACTGCTGTCGATGGCGGAGCCCGGCTCCCGTAGGAGTCCGGGCGGATCTACGCTGATGTCGGCGGTGGAGCCCAGCTCCCGTAGGAGCCCGGGCGGAGCTGTGCTGATGTCGGCGGTGGAGCTCGGCTCCCGTAAGAGTCTGGGCGGAGCTGCGCTGATGTCGGCAGTGGAGCCCAGCTCCCGTAGGAGTCCGGGCAGAGCTGTGCTGATGTCGGCGGTGGAGCCCGGCTCCCGTAGGAGTCCGGGCGGAGCTGTGCTGCTCGAAGTCGACGGTGGAGCCCGGCTCCCGTAGGAGTCCGGGCGGGGCTGTGCTGCTCGAAGTCGGTGGTGGAGCCCGGCTCCCGTAGGAGTCCGGGCGGAGCTGTGCTGATGTCGGCGGTGGAGCCCGGCTCCCGTAGGAGTCCGGGTGGAGCTGTGCTGCTCGAAGTCGGCGGTGGAGCCCGGCTCCCGTAGGAGTCCGGGCGGGGCTGTGCTGCTCGAAGTCAGCGGTGGAGCCCGTCTCCCGTAGGAGTCCGGGCGGGGCTGTGCTGATGTCGGCGGTGGAGCCCGGCTCCCGTAGGAGCCCGGGCGGAGCTGTGTTGATGTCGGCGGTGGAGCCCGGCTCCCGTAGGAGTCCGGACGGAGCTGTGCTGCTCGAAGTCGGTGGTGGAGCCCGGCTCCCGTAGGAGTCCGGGCGGGGCTGTGCTGCTCGAAGTCGGCGGTGGAGCCCGGCTCCCGTAGGAGCCCGAGCGGAGCTGTGCTGATGTCGGCGGTGGAGCCCGACTCCCGTAGGAGTCCGGGCGGAGCTGTGCTGCTCGAAGTCGGCGGTGGAGCCCGGCTCCCGTAGGAGTCCGGGCGGGGCTGTGCTGATGTCGGCGGTGGAGCCCGGCTCCCGTAGGAGTTCAGGCGGAGCTGGGCTGCTCGAAGCCGATTCTGTCGAGGATCTCGGCTGTGGGTATTTTATACCCAACACCAGTCCCCCCACTTCCGAGTTTGAATTTCAAGCGAAGGAAGTACACAGAGAGAAAGGTGGGTACAGTCGGAACCGTCCCTTCGAATCCTGCGCACTGCCGCCTCCAGATATTTTGGCATTAAATGAGCGCGTGCCGGAGTCTTTTCGAATTGGAGCAGTACGAGGGGACGCTTCGAAAATCCCGTAGGTACACTGGCCTAGGTACGATGCAATTATGGTCCTGCCAACCGTCAGCTGCTTTTAGCCGCCTGCCAGGGGGAGTGGGACACATGTCGGGCGTGGACTGGCCTGGAGGGATTCGCGATCATTATGGCGCCGGATCCCAGGGTCTATTTAAACCTGTCCTCCCCCCTTCAGGCATCCTACTCCATTTCTGATTTTTTGCTGGCGTCTGTCTTCTCTTCGAGAGCCTGCTCTAGTGAACGTCTTCTCGAGCCGTAGGCGCCTCCCGCTTCTTGCTCCCCAGGTCCCCAGAGCAATATAGGTTAGTGCCAACCTTCTTCTTACCGCCTAGGGGCTTCTCCTCTCTTCATTGCCTTTGTGTCTTCTTCTGAGTTGGCCTTCGGCATCTCGTTCCCCTTTCGGTCTGCCTTTCTAGGATCCTTTAGGTTCTCCCTACGAAACTGCTCAAAATATCTTCCGACTCTTCTGCCCCTGTCAGTTCCGAGAGTTCTTCCGCTTCGAACCCCCAGGTCCCTGTCTCTGCGGACGAACCTGCGTCCGGGACAGGGCCTCGCTCGGTTTTTGCACCGGGCGCTATTCCATGTTCGTCGACTCCGGATGAACTCCTTCTGATAAGGGCTCGGTACGGGGTTCCTTCGGAGTATGACCTGGAGCTTCCTGGCCCCTCTGACCGGGCCAGCGCTCCCCCTCCTGGTCGCTTTTGTTTGTATCAGGAGGCATTTCGTGCCGGACTCCGGCTTCCACTTCCTGTCTTTGTTGCTGCCTTCTTCCGCTTTTTGGACATTTTCCTCGCCTCCGTGGCCCCGAATTCCTTTAGGTTCTTGATAGGGTTTCTCTCTCTCTGTCACATAGCCGAGGTCCAGCCGTCCCTCTCCTTATTCAGGCATTTTTACACTTTCAAGCGCCATTCTTCAGCGAAGGATTGGTGGTACTTCTCCCCCCAGTTTGGTAAGAAGGGGTTGTTGAAGGGCGCCCCTTCTTCGATTCACAATTGGAAGGAGAAATTTCTTTTTGTCTACTGCCCGACCTTGGAACTGGGCCTGCCCCCTTTGGGGTCCCTGAGGGATTCCGTCCGCCGGGCTCCCAGCCTGGAAGAGGACGACCTCCAGGCCGCCCAGAAGCTTCTAAGTTACCCCGCTCCTTCCCTTCCTAATCTTCTGAGGGAGCAGCTTCTTTTCAACATCGGCCTGAGCCCTCAGGATCCAGCAAGTATTTATCTTTCCTTTTCTTGCCTTCTTCTTCTCTTTATTTTTTCCTTCCCGCTCTTTTCTTCCCCTTTCCTTCTCTCTCTCTCCTTTTTTTTTTTTTTTTTTTTTGGACTGATCGGTGTCGCTTCTTTTCTTCTTCTCTTTTCCTATTTTTTTTTTTTTTTTTTTTTTTTTAGCAATGGACGCCGAAGCCACGCGGATGCTCGCCAAGGCTATGAGAGCTCAGAAGAGGAAGGGCGCGACGGCCTCCGGATCGGCGAAGAGGGCCAGGGTGGAGGAGACGAGCTTGGCTGCGCCCGCCCAGGCAACCCCGGCCATCGACATTCCTTCGGATGCTGAGCCAGCGGCCCCCCGGGCTTCCTCAAGGAGTTCGCCGACTGGGGCTCCTGTTCCAGGGGCCCGCCCCACGGAGGCGCCCGCCGCGGGGAGGAGGAGGAAATCGGTGGCTCGCAGGGCGAGCAGCCACCGAGCTGCTGCAGACGAGTCCATCTGCTCCGAGGGGGGATCAGAGAACCCCTTCAACGACAAGGACCTGATCAGGCGGCTGCTTGATGGTTGCATTCTGTCCGATGTCGTGGAGAGGATCGACCGTGCCGATCTCGAGCAGCGGGCTTGGGATTCTTTGGGGTCCTTCCTTGAGGTAAGCGGATATTTATTTGCATGGTCACTCGGCCTTTGTTGTGATTCCCTTCCCGTCCTTGCAGATTGGGCACCAGCTCTTCGCCTATGTCGAGGCGTCGAACCGCATGAGAAGGGACCTCCTTCAGGCGGAGGAGCGCTGCCAGGCCGAGGTCGCTCGCCTTCAAGTGAAGACGGCCGAAGTAGGCGCCCTCCGGGAGGCCCTGGACAGAGAGAGGCAAGCCTGGGAAGAGAAAAGACAAGCCTGGGAGGAGGAGAGACGAAGCTTGGAGGAGTCGGCAAGGAAGGTGGAGGCCGAGGTCGCCCATTTGGCCGAGCAAACCCCGGTTCTGGTCTCGGAGTGAAGGAACCAGATCTAGGGTTTCAGGGTTAGATCTTGAAACTTTTTCAAGATCATACAGCGGAAGACTAAAATAAATCAAAATTTATTTTCTAAGATCAGAAAATCCCAAGATCTAAGATCCTATTACATGATTATTACATAGCATTAAATTAAAAATTAAAATATATATAAATATAGTATGAACTACATGTTGATCATATCAACATGTTTCTATACTAGCTACATCTAATGTATGTATTAAATAATAGATCAGATATATTACCTTGCAAGTTAGACGCTCTAACCTCGCTGATCCGGGCTTAAGGATGATGTTGCAAGCCGCACACGCGTCCGGCCTCTAGGAGTCGTCCACACGAGCCCACGAATCTCGATCAGAAGTCTTGCTTCAGGAAATCAGCACAGTATGCTAGTACTGCGCTGATCCTTCTTTGATGGTTGATCAGGTGCCTCCTTCTTCTTGATTTGGACTCTTCCAAAGATGAAAAGTAGAAGGAGGAGTTTCAGATCTGAGACACTCTCAGAAAACTCAAGATGGAGGGAGGAAAGATATGAAAACAAAAACCCAAGAAGAAGACCCTCTTCTTCTTCACGTTTTTCTCTCTAGATACCCAAACTTGTGTCTTTTATATCTCTACGACCTAAAGGTATTTCTCTCTAATTTTTGGATGACAGAAAGGCGTCTCAAATATATATCTCTCCTTAAAATTTCACAAAGAAACTCGTCTTATATAGAGAGATATGATAGAGTCCTTGTCTAGGTCAAACACCTAGTCAAGGCTTATCCAAACATGGCAAGTAAAGGGACGCCCAACTCTTGAGCACCTCCTCCATATTTTCATGCATGGATCACTAGAAAAGGGTGTACAATGTAAACCCTAAAAACCACAAAAATTCTAAAAAAAAATTGGATAAATTCGGTGCAAAATTGAAAGAGTTTTGGATTTCTAAAACTCTATCTCATAGAATTCGAAATCCAAACTTATTCCTTTTAGATTTGATCCAAATCACCTTCCATGTAAGAAAGAAGAGAGGAGACCTTTTGTGAATGTGGGAGAGATCTGAGAGAGGGCTTTTGTCATACAAAATAAGTGGAGATTGGCGTTGAATAAGAGAGAGGGCGTGGAGAAGGCTTTTGCTCAACCATCAACAGCTTGACGATTGGCTTTTTGGGACACATTTCCCAACAACTCCCACTTGTCCTAAAGCCACTCGGCACAGTATCTAATACCCATCTTCGACTTGTGGTTGTCGAACTCCTTTATTGCCAGGGCTTTAGTGAAGGGGTCGGCTAGGTTCTCCTTTCCGTCGATCTTCTGAAGGTCGACGTCACCTCGATCCACGATCTCTCGGACCAGGTGGAAGCGGTGCAAGATGTGCTTCATCCGCTGATGTGCTTTGGGTTCCTTCACCTGAGCTATGGTACCAGTGCTGTCGCAGTAGAGCAGGACTGGACCATCGAAGGAGGATGCTACTCCGAGCTCATTGATGAATTTCCTCAGCCACACAGCTTCCTTCACGGCATCTGATGCTGCGATATACTCCACTTCACAAACAGAGTCTGCCACAGTATGCTGCTTGGAACTCTTCCAGCAGATGGCTCCACCATTCAGAGTAAAGATATAACCCGACACACTCCTGCTGTCATCATGGTCAGATTGGAAGCTGGAGTCTGTGAACCCCACAAGTTTCAGATCTGACTCGCCATAAATCAACCATTGGTCCTTAGTATTTCTCAAATACTTAAGGATGGCTTTGACCACTTTCCAGTGATCTTCTCCAGGATCAGATTGGTATCTACTCACTACTCCTAGTGAGTATGCCACATCTGGTCTTGTACATATCATGGCGTACATGATAGATCCCACGGCTGAAGCATATGGGACTCTACTCATACGCTCTCTCTCTTCAGGAGTTGTCGGACAATCCTTCTTAGAGAGAGAAATTCCATGGCCTATCGATAGATAGTCCTTCTTGGAATTTTCCATGCTGAACCTCTTCAGCACAGTGTCTATGTACATGGACTGGGATAACCCAAGCATCCTTTTAGATCTATCCCTATAGATCTTCATCCCTAGGATGTAAGATGCTTCACCCAAGTCCTTCATGAAGAACTGTGATGACAACCAAACTTTTATTTCCTGTAGTGCGGGGATGTCATTCTCGATTAAGAGAATGTCATCCACGTACAAGACAAGGAATACCACAACTGGACCATTTGCCCATTTATAGATGCAGGGCTCTTATCCATTCTTAATGAAGCCATACGTTTTGATCACCTTATCAAAATGCATGTTTCAACTCCGAGAACCTTGCTTCAGTCCATAAATGGATCTCTGAAGCTTGCACACCTTGGACTCATCTGTGGATGTAAACCCTTCAGGTTGTATCATATACACCTCTTCAGTCAGCTCTCCATTCAGGAAAGCTGTCTTTACATCCATCTGCCAGATCTCATAATCCAGATGGGCAGCTATTGCAAGCATTATCCGAATAGATTTGAGCATTGCCACCGGGGAAAATGTCTCGTCATAGTCAATACCATAACGTTGACGATACCCCTTGGCAACCAGACGGGCTTTATAGGTCTCCACCTTTCCGTCTGCGCCCCTCTTCCTTTTGAAGACCCATTTACACCCAATGGGTTTAACCCCTTCAGGTGGGTCAACCAATGTCCATACATCGTTGACCTTCATGGACTCAATTTTGGATTTCATGGCTTCAAGCCATTTCTCGAAATCAGGTCTCTGCATAGCATCCATATAGGTGATCGGATCCTCATTATTCTCATCAAGTTCGATGGGATCACCGTCCTGGACCAAGAAACTGTAGTATCTGTCCGGCTGATGCGGTACTCTACCGGATCGCCTTAATGGTGCAGGTATATTGGGCTCCGGATGTGATCTAATCATATCCGACTCAGGTTCAGCTATTGGTGTCGGTCCTTCTACCTGTTGAACTTCATCAAGTTCAACCTTAGAGGCAACGGTTCCTTCACCAAGAAACTCCTTTTCTAAAAAGATTGCCTTAAGGCTGACGAACACCTTTTGTTCATCAGCATGATAGAAAAAATATCCTTTTGTCTCTTTGGGGTACCCTATGAATGATCATTTGTCAGACCTAGGTCCAAGTTTGTCTGTGACTAATCGTTTGACATAGGCCGGGCACCCCCAGATCCTAAGGTGTGAAAGTGCTGGCTTACGTCCCGTCCATATCTCATATGGAGTCTTAATTACAGACTTACTTGGAATCCTATTTAACAGATAACAGGCCGATTCGAGTGCATATCCCCAGAAGGATATCAGCAAGCTAGCAAAAACCCATCATGGATCGGACCATGTCTAACAAAGTCTGATTCCTCCTTTCAAACACACCATTATGATGTGGTGTTCTTGGAGGAGTCCATTGGGAGAAATCCCATTCTCTCCTAGATATGTGAGAAACTCACTAGAAAGGTATTCTCCTCCTCGATCAGATCGAAGAGTTTTAATACTCTTCCCAGTTTGTTTTTCCACTTCACTTCAGAATCGTTTGAACATTTCAAATGAATCCGACTTATGTTTCATCAGATAGACATATCCATATAGGTATAGGTCATCCGTGAAAGCTATGAAGTAGAAATATCCACCTCTAGCACTGGTGCTCATGGGCCCACATACATCAGTATGTACTAGGCCCAAGAGCTCAGTAGCTCTCTCACCTTTTCCAGTAAAAGGTGACTTGGTCATTTTACCAAGAAGACAGAACTCACAGGTTGCAAGTGATTCACAATCACTGACTTTGAGGATTCCCTCTTGAGTCAACCTGTTTATTCTGTTCTTATTTATATGACCTAGCCTCCAATGCCATAAGTAGATATTTAACACACTATCTAATCTAGGGTGCTTGCCAGTAGAATAGACTCTTATCAGGCTTGATCTTTTTGGTCTGGCTCTGCACAGATGTCCCAGCCTGAACTTGCACCTTCTTGACTTTCTTCTTCTTGTTCTTCTTTCCTTTCTCAAAGGATCGAGAATCAGAAGATGAACCTCCCACTGAGTTCACTGAGTTCACCGACTCCTTGTGAAGTTGGTGATCCTTCTCAAAGTTTTGAAGCAACCCCAGTAACCTATGGTAGTTCTCTTCAGGCTTTGTCATTCTATAATGAGTGAGGAATGGGAGATCAGACTTGCGCAGCGAGTTCAGTATTGCATCTTTCCCAAGCTGCTCATGCAAGGGAAAGCCGAGCTTGCTCAATCGTTCCATCAGCTCGATCATGTACAATACATGATCAGTGATAGAGACTCCATCCCGTATTTTGGCGTTGAAGATGGCACAACTAGTCTTGTGCCTCTCTACGTCATCGGGTGTGCCAAAGGTATCCTCCAACACTTGAAGCATGTCCTTTGGCTGAGTCGTCTCGAATCTGCGACTGAACTCGTCACTCATGATAGCAGCCAGCATGATACAGCGTACCGTGGTCTGGTCACTGAGCTACTTCTGGTAAGTATCTCTGACTGTTCCACGTGCATTGATAGCTGGCTCCTCAGGTGCAGGATCCATTATCACATATAGGATCCGTTCATGCTCCAGGACTATCTTCAACTTTTGGTACCAGCTATCGAAGTTGGGTCCCACCAACTTATCATTGTCCAACAATGATCGGAGCGATAGGGAAGTGGCCATATTTGCACAAAGGAGAACCATAACCTAATTAGTAATTGATTCATTAAACCTAAAGATTTGGACTTTAATCAAAAGGTTTCTCCCACTATTTTATTCGAATTGGTAGCCTCTACCTCCAACTCGAGGAATTACCCTAATTCCTTAGCGGGTACTAGAATCCACTTAGACTGCACACAAGCCCAACTTTGGTTGGTCAACCCATGTACATCTAAGGGTAGGTTCATAACCAATTATTTCTCTAAACAATTTTTAGTAATTTTAATTTTGCCCCAGAAACCTAATCAGTAGGCTTTGGCCTCCACTGTAAGGATCCGGTTAGGTCCAACCATTAACATGATCATACTTGGTGTATCTAACCAATGAATGATTAAGCCCAACTTTGGTTGGCTCACCTAACCACCATTAGAGAGACACTTCCAAGTCATCATATGATGAGTGATAATTCCATTAGTCAACAAGCAACAGGCCTTTGGGTCTGCAATGATTATTGAGTTCATGGACTCATTATCAAACACCTTAATGGGAGGCTATGACTCAGTTATCTCCATAACTTTATCATTTTAAGGACCTAATAATTTTAGAGGATTTAAATAATATAGAGGATGAGGTCAGATGAACCAGCTTATCATGATCCTCCCACTGACTTCACCAAGTCAGCTTAAGGGAGACCATTAAAAGGGCTGGTCTAGGAGCACCTAAATCAGTCACACTGATTTACCTAGCTGACATGGGTCAGCTCGAATAGTCAAGTGATCCGATCAAAACATAATTTCACCAAGAGGCCAGGTAAGTTCGATCAGTGAGAGGGTCTGCCAAAGCTTGCCTTAGACACCATCATGAATGGCCAGGTAAGCGGGCTCCCAATTAAAAACCACCGGTCTGGTTTACCTTAGACACCAACTGGTTTAATTAGTTTCGATTAGATCAACCTAACAGTTCATGCTAGACCGCTTAGCCAATAATCAAGTCCATTTGGTTCTCGTTAAAGACATGGATTTGACCAACTACAACTATTGTAATTGATCTAGAGAATCCTTGACCTAATCTAAGACAACAATTGATTAGATTTAGTCAATTCTCTAATTAAGTCCATCTTTAATCTAACCATAGGTCTAACCCAATTAATGGACCTAATTCCCACTAACCCATTAACCCAATGTGTTATGATTTATGTCTTAGGTTCTTCAATTCACAATCCTAGAACCTAATCAAACAACTTCTTAATTCTTAATTAAGTTTTGGGCTGAGGGTTGGGTTCGGCTTTTCAAAAAATAATTTTCATATTTGTAAAACAATTTTACAATATGATTCTATTAATCATATTGCATGTTTGATTCATAATCAAGATGCAAGTGAAATAAACATGAAACTACTTTAGATCTAATCTAAACAGGTTCATGTAATTGAAACAATTTCAACTTTAAATAATTTTTTTGCATAAAAATTATTAACAAAGAGATTTTATTCCAGATTTAAACATCTTTT
Source organism: Elaeis guineensis (assembly GCF_000442705.2). Classification (NCBI taxonomy): domain Eukaryota; kingdom Viridiplantae; phylum Streptophyta; class Magnoliopsida; order Arecales; family Arecaceae; genus Elaeis; species Elaeis guineensis. The sequence goes on from NC_025997.2 coordinate 47,931,082, forward strand.
AAATCTAATAAATCATAAATTTAATCTAGATCATATCTAACAAATTTATGATTAAAGATAGATCTACACAAACTAGGACAACCTTTGCACTGTAAGGGGTAAACCTTACAGCAGGACAACCTTGCAGTTTGTGATTGATCTAAAATTTTAATTTCAGATTTAATAATCAGATTATAAATTAGATCTAATCTAAAAAATAATCTAAGCATGTATAAATAATCATGTAATAAAGAACCTGGCTCTGATACCAATTGAAGGAACCAGATCTAGGGTTTCAGGGTTAGATCTTGAAACTTTTTCAAGATCATACAGTGGAAGACTAAAATAAATCAAAATTTATTTTCTAAGATCAAAAAATCCCTAGATCTAAGCTCTTATTACATGATTATTACATAGCATTAAATCAAAAATTAAAATATATATAAATATAGTATGAACTACATGTTGATCATATCAACATGTTTCTATACTAGCTACATCTAATGTATGTATTAAATAATAGATCAGATCTATTACCTTGCAAGTTAGACGCTCTAACCTCGCTGATCCGGGCTTAAGGATGATGTTGCAAGCCGCACACACGTCCGGCCTCTAGGAGTCGTCCACACGAGCCCACGAATCTCGATCAGAAGTCCTGCTTCAGGAAATCAGCACAGTATGCTAGTACTGCGCTGATCCTTCTTTGATGGTTGATCAGGTGCCTCCTTCTTCTTGATTTGGACTCTTCCAAAGATGAAAAGTAGAAGGAGGAGTTTCAGATCTGAGACACTCTCAGAAAACTCAAGATGGAGGGAGGAAAGATATGAAAACAAAAACCCAAGAAGAAGACCCTCTTCTTCTTCACGTTTTTCTCTCTAGACACCTAAACTTGCATCTTTTATATCTCCATGACCTAAAAGTATTTCTCTCTGATTTTTGGATGGCAGAAATGCCTCTCAAATATCTATCTCTCCTTAAAATTTCACGAAGAAACTCATCTTATATAGAGAGATATGATAGAGTCCTTGTCTAGGTCAAACACCTAGTCAAGGCTTATCCAAACATGGCAAGTAAAGGGACGCCCAACTCTTGAGCACCTCCTCCATATTTTTGTGCATGGATTACCAGAAAAGGGTGTACAATGTAAACCCTAAAAGCCACGAAAATTCCAAAAAAAAATTGGATAAATTCGGTGCAAAATTGAAAGAGTTTTGGATTTCTAAAACTCTATCTCATAGAATTCGAAATCCAAACTTATTCCTTTTAGATTTGATCCAAATCACCTTCCATGTAAGAAAGAAGAGAGGAGACCTTTTGTGAACGTGGGAGAGATCTGAGAGAGGGCTTTTGTCATACAAAATAAGTGGAGATTGGCGTTGAATAAGAGAGAGGGCGTGGAGAAGGCTTATGTGGCGCAAGGTGGAATCCTAGTCCTACTAGGATTCTGTCTCATAACTTGTTTTAATTTGGTTTCCCAAACCAAATCAAATCAAAATTAGATCAACCCAATTAAAATAGGTCTTAACCTAATTAAGAACATAATTTAATCAGATTAAATTAGATTTAAATCTGATTTAATTTTCTAATCAAATTAGAAATTAGATTGACCCAAGTCCTAGTTGAACTAGGACTAGTCTTTCCTTGCACTTGGCTTATCCAATAAACCAATTGGACTTGATCCAATCAAGCCCAAACTAAATCTAATTAAATCATATTTAATTAGACTTAATCTCAGCCCATTGGCTTAATCAAATTAAGCCAATTAGCAATCAAATTGCTAATCGATCCTCCTGCAACACTTGCACTGGGTTAAATGTCAATCGTATTGATTATTTCACCCTATAATGATTCTTAATCGTTGATCAACCATCCGATCGGATCATGAACTCTAATATGTGTGACCTCATAGGTTCGAACCTAAGCCGGTAGCATAGAAACAAATTCCTATACCAATCGAAGTGACCATCTAGCAATGGTACCCGACGTCCGGATAGGTCGAATGTGTAGAACAACATCCTTAGAACCCATGCGGATATAGTTTTCATATAATTCATCCCCTTGACCAAAATGATCATAGGATACCCCAGAGCTCAACTGTCAACTCTGATCAGGTTGTCCACATTGTATTTCAAAATATCAAATCCATCTGATGGATTACCCTGGCCAAGGTTTTGCTAAATTGAAATACAGCGACTCATTCTTCTCCAACTCTTGGAGTGGTCAATCCCATCTCGATCACACTCTGACTTCGCAAGTACTTGACTGTGCCCAGAAGCCTTCCGTCCCTGAATTAAAAATTCAGTTAGTCCAGTACCAAAGCACAGTGAGTTGCTTGCAAGTCACTGAGGTGATCTCAAGTCTAAGGGACACTTATATCTATATCCCATCAGAGACATTCTCGACAGCAAAATGCTCTGGAGTTGGTCACGTTCAATGACGATGTACCCTTACATCTCACCTGTATGCCATACCAGTGTCTCCACACTCTTTGGTTAAGAGGACAACCAACCCATATGGCCTACAGCGACCTATGCTCGATAGAAGCTGTCGTCCTTATTAACAGCCTATCATTTGGTCGTGAACAGTTTTAAGGACTAATCGATAAATCCTCTCTTTATCGAACCTAAATAGTCCTAAGGACTTCATCATAACAACGGAGTTCATTAGAAGATGAAAGCTTATGATGAAAATGCCAAATATATTTTATTTATTAACAAATCAATTACAATACTTGGTTGCTCAACCATCAACAGCTTGACGATTGGCTTTTTGGGACACATTTCCCAACACGGAGGCCAGGACCCTTGCGGTGGAGGAGTTCAAGGCCTCCGCGGAGATGAGGGAACTGAACGTCCAGTTCGGCCTGGAGGTGTTCACCAAGGGGTTCGAGCTCTGCCGAGAGAGGGTGGCCAGCAGATACCCCGACCTTGATCTCGACTTTCTGGAGGAGTCTGAAGATAAGGCCGGCCCTTCGTCCGCCGCCACCGCAGTCGCACCCCCTGCGTCGAGCTCTCCACCCCCCTCCCCCGAGGTCTGAGACCTCCGATCTTATGTTTTTCTTTTGTCGCCATATTTCCTTTCCGTTTGTCTTCAAAATTAATCAATAAAGTCGGATTTCTTATTGTGGATGGCCTCTCCTTCCCCCTCCTCCTCCTTTCTGCCTTTCTTCTTGCAATAAGCTGGTCTTTGATGTTTTCATCTTCCAATGGCAGTGCCCTGCTGAAGCACTCCCCTTGCCCCTGGGGGTCCCGCTGAAGTCAGCTGTCCAGCGGCTGAAAAAGGAGGTCCTCCACCTGACGAAGAAGTTGAAGAAGTCAGAGGACGAGCTCCGCAAGTCGAGAAAATGCTATTCCGAAGCTGCCGCTGAGGCCGCCCACTTCAGGAGTCTCCAAGTGAAGGCAATCATGGATTACAGCCGGAGGAAGGCGAACTTCACAAAGGCGCTCGAGGAATGTAAGAAGAGCGCCAGCGATCGAACTTGGGCTCAAGAAGCCAGGATCAGCGCTCTTAAGGTGGAGCTATCAGCTGCGAAGAGGAAGATCGGCCAGCTGGAAGGAAACTCGTCCCGGCTCCTGGCACGGGTTGATGATGAACAAAAATGGTCGCAGAAGGTCTCTGACCTCCAGAAGCAACTTCAAGATGCTGAGACGAGCCACGATGTGCAGCGGGCCAGCTGGCGCCGGCAAGTGGAAGAGCACAAAGGGAGATTCCGTCAGGCGGCGGACGAGGTTGTTCATCTCCAGAGGCAGTTGGTTACTAGGGCGCAGCTTACTAACGCCCAAGATACCGAAGAGCTCCTAGCCCTGAGAGGCACTATCGAAGGGATTTCCGTCTCCTTTGGGGAGAAGACAGCCGAGCTTCAGCAAGTGAAAATCCAACTGGCGCTCGAGCGGAAGGCCGTCGCGGATGCAGAGGTGGAGTCCGAAGTTCTGCGGAAGCGGTGTCGAGAAGCGGAGGCAGAGAGCCGACATCTTCGTCAGACGCTCCAGGATACGCTGCGGAAGAAGGAAGAACTAGAAGAAGCAGTGGAGAATCTGAGGCAGTCCTGGTTGAGGGATGGAGGTGATAACCCTAGGTCGGAGGGAGCAGGACCTCCTTAGAGTTCTTTTGTAGTCACCCCCTTTTTGTAGCTGCTTTTTTCTTGTCGTTTTGTCCCTCTTTCCCTGGCCATCCTGGCCCTGTAGTACATATATCGAAAATGAAGAAAAAGCACTTTGTGTTACCTTGTCCATGCGTAGCACCGATATTGTCGTCCGTTGACCCTTTCTCGTCGTTTGGCCTGTTTGGCTTAGAGGTCGTCGTGGGAAGGGGCTCTTCCCTTCCATCCGATCTAGTCATGTGGCCAAGTCTCGCCACCATTTTTAACCCTTGCAGGCGAAGTAGCGGATGGAGCCCGGCTTCCTTAGGAGTCCGGGCGAAGTCTTTTTTGGCGGCGAAACCCGGCTCCCGTGGGAGTCCGGGTGAAGCTTCCTCGGTGGTGGAACCCAGCTCCCGTAGGAGTCCGGGTGAAGCTTCCTTGGCGGCGGAACCCGGCTCCCGTAGGAGCCCGGGTGAAGCTTCCTTGGCGGTGGAACCCGGCTCCCGTAGGAGTCCGGGTGAAGCTTCCTTGGCGGCAGAACCCGGCTCCCGTAGGAGTCCGGGTGAAGCTTCCTTGGCGGTGGAACCCGGCTCCCGTAGGAGTCCGGGTGAAGCTTCCTTGGCGGCGGAACCCGGCTCCCGTAGGAGTCCGGGTGAAGCTCTCCTTGGCGGCGGAACCCGACTCCCATAGGAGTCCGGGCGAAGCTCTCCTTGGCGGCAGAACCCGGCTCCCGTAGGAGTCTGGGTGAAGCTTTCCTTGGCGTAGGAACCCGGCTCCTGTAGGAGTTCGGACCTTCCATTTTGCTGGAGCCGGCGCGAGGTTCTCGTTTTCAGCCTGGCTTGTGGGGGCGCGTTAGGGCGCTGTAAGGCCTCTCCCCCCTCCGGTCTAAAAGAATCGGGCCTTCAACTTTGCTCATGTCAGGATGAGGTTCTCCTCCTGTTCCTGACATGGCTGTGGGGGCACATTAGGGCGTTGTAAGGCCTCTCCCCCCATCCGGTCTAAAAGAACCGGGCCTTTGACTTTGCTCAAGTTAGGGCGAGGTTTTCCTCCTGTCCCTAACAGGGCTGTGGGGGCACATTAGGGCATTGTAAGGCCTCTCCCCCCATCCGGTCTAAAAGAACCGGGCCTTTGACTTTGCTCATGTTAGGGTGAGATTTTCCTCCTGTCCCTAACAAGGCTGTGGGGGCACATTAGGGCGTTGTGAGGCCTCTCCCCCCATCCGGTCTAAAAGAACCGGGCCTTTGACCTTGCTCATGTCAGGATGAGGTTCTCCTCCTGTTCCTGACACGACCGTGTTTTTGGAGGAATCATATCTAGTCATAATACATCCACGCTAGGTGGGAGGGGCATGTTAGCTAAAAAGAAAAGTAGATTCAAAGCGAAATAGTAAGCGATACATTTACAGTATTCCCGCTCCTTCTTGAGGCCCTCCGGTGATGGAGTCGATGGTCCCGATGGGCGGTCAGTCCCCGGGCTGCTCCTCCCTTTTCTGCGGTTCAGGCGGCGGGAGGGCTCTTGGCCGGTCTCTTCTATCCTCAGGCCTGCGGCGGATGAATCTGTCGAGTCGACCTCACCGAATGAGCTCCTCGATCTCGTCCTGGAGCTGGATGCATTCCTCCGTGTCGTGGCTGTGGTCGCAGTGGTAGAGGCAGAACTTGTTGGGGTTGCGCTTCCCGGGGTGTGTGCGCATCCTCTCCGGCCTAGGGAGCTGTTCCCTGACCTCCATCAGCACCTGAGCCTTCGAGGCGTTGAGGGGGGCGTAGTTGCGAAATTTCCCTGGCGGGGAACCCCGCCGAAATCTGTTGTCCGGGCTTCTCTGCCTGCATGCCCGGGGAGGAGTATGGGCGCGCTTATGTCCAGGAGGGGATCGGGAGCGAGGCCGGGCTTCCTTTGGCCTCTTCTCAACTGTGGGCTTACCAGAATCTCCCGCCTGACACTCCCTCGCAGTCTCTTCGTCCTTCATTTTGAAGGCCTCTTCCGCTCGGGCGTATCCTTCAGCCCGAGCCAGCAGATCAGCAAAATCTTTGGGGTACTTCTTCTCCAGGGAGTACAAGAGATCATTCTTCTGAAGGCCACCTTTCAGGATGGCCATAGCAACTGACTGGTCCAAGTTCCGGACCTCCAACGCCGCTATGTTGAAGCGGTTGACGTAGGCCCGTATGGACTCCCCTTCCCTCTGCTTGATGTTGATGAGGGACTCCGAACTTTTCCGGAGACGTCGGCTGCTGACAAAATGGGCCACGAATTGGTGGCTCATTTGATCGAAGAAGAATATGGTACCCGGCTTCAGAGCCGAGTACCAGTTCCTTGCTGCTCCCTTCAAAGTAGACGAAAAAGCCTGGCACAAGATGGCGTCGGGAGCACCGTGAAGCAGCATCATCGTTCGGAAGGCCTCCAGATGATCAACCGGGTCTGACGTCCCGTCGTAGCTTTCGAACTGGGGAAGCTTGAAATTCGGCGGGATCAGTTCCTGCATAATCATTTGGGAGAAGGGAGGGTCAGTGCAAATATCCTCACCATAAGCGGGAGGCGCGTGGCGGAGTTCTTCGATCCGCCGGTTCATCTCCTGGAGCCTCCGGTCCAGGAAATCCTCTCGACTTCGAGTCTCAAGGGTCCTTTGACAGAACGGGGGCAGGGATCTTCCAGGGGTGGAGTCGTGGTCCGATTGAGGGCTCTCTACCCTCGGATTCGCCTTCCCAGGAAGGACAGGGCGGCTGGCCCAGGTGGCCCACCCCACCGCCGGGTTCTGGCATTCCGGAGATGCCCCCTCCGGATGCGCCGACGCCTGCGGTGGCTGCTGCTGCATTGCTTGTACAGCTTCGACGAGGCCTTTGACCTAATGCGCCAGCAAGTCAAACTGCTCTGCGCTGACCGTCGCCGCCGGAGGGGGAGGCTGAGAAACGGGAGGGGAGGTCGGAGCCTGAGATCTGGCCGCGGAGGCCATGGACCGCCGGGTGGATGCCCTGCGCGGAGGCATCGAGTGTCGATCTTGCGGGGGGGGGATTAGGAGTGGATGACGGAGAAACGGTCGGAGGCAGCTCCGTTGAACACTCCTTTAAGAACAAGGGTGCTGCGAAGACACACCCCTTCCTCTAGCGCCAATCCTGTTGGTGCAAAAATCTGCTTGCGCCGGAGAAGCTGGAGTCGGGGAAGCCGCGGTTGCCGTCGGGACCTGCAAGGGAAGTCTAAACCGGAGGTGGGCTGGCTCCGGCAAGACCCTCCGACGCTCAAGTCAGTTCTCTGCCTCAACAAGAATGGAGTGCTCGAACGGAGAATTTAGCAGAGTTTTGAGATAAGGAAAATGAGCTTAAAGAATAACGTATCTGGGTCTCCCTTTTATAGGCGGAGGAGGCAACGGATTGATGGTGACGTTTGTAACCGCCTGGTAGTGGGCCGCCCATGGTCAGGGGGAATTGATTGCGGAAGATGGTGGAGCAGACACGTGGCCATCACCGCGGCCCGCCACGTGGAATCTGTTATGAGGGGTGGAGCAGCGTCCATTGTCGTGACTTGCCAGCAGATAGGGGAATCGCATGGTATCCGTCGCAGGAGGTGGAGCAGGTTCGTGGCCGTTACTGTGGCCTGCCAGGGGATAGTGGAGCTGTGCAGAATCCGCCACAGGAAGTGGAGCAGGGTGGCGATGGTTACCGCGGCCTGTCAAGGGGCGTGGATCTGTCGATTGAAGCTCGGCAGCGGCCGGAGCCCGATTTCTGTTGAGGTCCGGGAGAGGTCCTCCTGGCGGTTGGGGTCGTGGGTGGAGCCCGACTCCCGGGGGAGTCCGGGCGAAAACCTCTCGGAGCCGAAGTTGCGGGCGGAACCTGGCTCTCGTAGGAGTTCGGGCGGAGTCTGTTTGCGGCTGTAGTCGTTGGCGTCGGAGATGAAGCTCGGCTCCCTTAAGAGCACGGGCGAAGTCTTCCTGCAACATAAAATTAAAGGCGAAGTCCGGCTCTCGTAGGAGTCCGGATGGAGCTTACCAGCAGTTGAAACTGAGGGCGGAGCCCAGCTCCCGTAGGAGTCCGGGCGGAGCTGCGCTGCTGTCGGTGGTGGAGCCCGGCTCCTGTAGGAGTCGGGGCGGAGCTGCGTCGCTGTCGGCGGTGGAGCCCGGCTCCCGTAGGAGTCCGGGCGGAGCTGCGCTGCTCGAAGTCGACGGTGGAGCCCGGCTCCCGTAGGAGTCCGGGCGGAGCTACGCTGCAATCAAAGTTAAGGGTGAAGTCCGACTCCCGTAGGAGTCCGTACGAAGCTTACCAGCAGCTGATATTGAGGTCAGAGCCCGGCTCCCGTAGGAGTCCGGGCGGAGCTGTACTGCTGTCGATGGCGGAGCCCGGCTCCCGTAGGAGTCCGGGCGGATCTACGCTGATGTCGGCGGTGGAGCCCAGCTCCCGTAGGAGCCCGGGCGGAGCTGTGCTGATGTCGGCGGTGGAGCCCGGCTCCCGTAGGAGTCCGGGCGGAGCTGTGCTGATGTCGGCGGTGGAGCCCAGCGCCCGTAGGAGCCCGGACGGAGCTGTGCTGATGTCGGCAGTAGAGCTCGGCTCCTGTAGGAGTCCGGGCGGAGCTGTGCTGATGTCGGCGGTGGAGCCCGGCTCCCGTAGGAGTCCGGGCGGAGCTGTGCTGCTCGAAGTTGGCAGTGGAGCCCGGCTCCCGTAGGAGTCCGGGCGGGGCTGTGCTGCTCGAAGTCGGCGGTGGAGCCCGGCTCCCGTAGGAGTCCGAGCGGAGCTGTGCTGATGTCGGCGGTGGAGCCCGGCTCTCGTAGGAGTCCGGGCGGAGCTGTGCTGCTCGAAGTCGGCGGTGGAGCCTGGCTCCCGTAGGAGTCCGGGCGGGGCTGTGCTGCTCGAAGTCGGCGGTGGAGCCCGGCTCCTGTAGGAGTCCGGGCGGGGCTGTGCTGATGTCGGCGGTGGAGCCCGGCTCCCGTAGGAGCCTGGGCGGAGCTGTGTTGATGTCGGCGGTGGAGCCCAGCTCCCGTAGGAGTCCGGGCGGAGCTGTGCTGCTCGAAGTCGGCGGTGGAGCCCGGCTCCCATAGGAGTCCGGGCGGGGCTGTGCTGCTCGAAGTCGGCGGTGGAGCCCGGCTCCCGTAGGAGCCCGAGCGGAGCTGTACTGATGTCGGCAGTGGAGCCCGGCTCCCGTAGGAGTCCGGGCGGAGCTGTGCTGCTCGAAGTCGGCGGTGGAGCCCGGCTCCCATAGGAGTCCGGGCGGGGCTGTGCTGATGTCGACGGTGGAGCCCGGCTCCCGTAGGAGTTCAGGCGGAGCTGGGCTGCTCGAAGCCGATTCCATTGAGGATCTCGGCTGTGGGTATTTTATACCCAACAAGAACAAAGTAGGGTTTTAAGACCCTCTCTTTCCATTCAATGGGGTGTTCATATGACATGTAGGGGTGTCGCGCGTTCATCCTTAATCAGAAATCAAAACTTACTTTTCTGCAAAATCCTAGATCCTGAAATCCTAAGATTTATTTTACATACTTTGTTTATGAACCCAAACTTAATTAATGTATTGAGCTTATGAAATTAAGTTAGGTCTAAAATTGAGAATTTCAGATCTAAGATATTTTCATAAGATTAGGTTCGGACTTGGTAGCTCAATTAGGTCTAGTGATTGATCAAACTGAATCAAGAGTTGGTTAGGTGGGATCATGAAAGCTAATAATTGACCAGCCTAATAGAATTAAGTCTGGGTCAAGGTTGAATCACATTTAGATGTGACTCGATCAAGTTAAGACCTAATTTGGCTCAGTGGTTAGAGCTTGGATTGTAGACTAATTTAATTAGTTCTGGTTCAACAATTTGATATCTAAGGTAAGTTGGGCAGATGCGACCGACTAATTTTTAATTGAGAGCTACTCGACTCGAATGCATTCTTGTCGAGTTAATGGCATATCCCTCCCACCGATCTCACTTACCTGGCCATATGTGTCGACCCAATTCTAATTTGAGATGGCTAACAATTTGAGCTGACCCATGTCACTAGGTTAGTCATAATTGTTATGACTATGTCAAGTCAAGTTTAAAGAGACCTAAATCAAATCTCTCTAAGAAAATATTAAGTCTAGGACTTCCACCATTATGGATGTGCGGGCCCTTCTCGGGGTTGATTATTCTTAGCTGGTTACAGTAGCTCAGTTGCATCGGGAAGATGCAACCATATCCATTAGGCATTGGATGCTACGGATTAGAGGATGGGTTGGGCTCAATATTCTGGATATGGTGAGGGACCCAATCAGGAATCTAGTTCGTGCAAATGATGGGTTTGGCTTAACTAAGGATTGGAGCAATATCCCAGATACGGTGAGCTTCATGAATTAGAGATCAAGTTTTGGATGCACTATGATTAGAGAATCATTGGACAAGAGTTGTCCACTCATTGGTTGATCCATCACCAATAACTGTTAGGTGAGGTGATGAGCCAGTCGGTGAGACTGCACCACCCACTAGAAATCACTAATCATGGAGATTTTCACATCTCTACCAAGGGAGTGTAGAGATCTGAGAAAATAGTGGGAGGCTAATTTGTTTAAAAATAAAAATCCTAAACAAATTGGTTGAGTCTGATTACAAAATCTAACTAGAAATTTTTGACTCTCTACAGGAAACATGTCTGCCTCAAACCCCCTGACCAAAATTCTAGACACTCATAGAATGACTGGATCAAATTTTAAGGATTAGTTGAGGAACTACAGAATTATTCTGGGTTTCAAAAAATTGACTCATGTCTTGGACCAGGACCCACCTGCCATGCCAGCACGTCCGACTGCTGAACAGAGAGCGTCTCTAAAAAAGTGGACGGATGATGATAACAAAGCCAGGTACTACATATTGGATGCAATGTCTGATGATTTGCAGCACCAACATGAAAATATTTTGACTACCCACCAAATGTTGGCTCACCTACAAGAGTTGTTTGGTGAACAAAGTCACGCGGCCAAGTATCAAGTCTGTCAAAGACTTTTTAAGGCCAAGATGCGTGATGGGCAGTCAGTCCAAGATCATTGTTTGACAATGATCAAGGAGCTTGAGAATCTCGGTATCATCTTAGACAAAGATTTTCAGATTGATGTGATCCTTCAGTCCTTGTCCGATGCATATGTCAGTTCATCATGAACTTCCATATGCATAAGATGCAATGTACCTTGGCTGAGTTAATGAATATGCTGGTTATGGCTAAGCTTTCAATGAAAGGTTCAAAAGGCTCAGCTCTTACTGTGGAGCAGACTTCTTCCAAGAGAAAGTCTTTTGAAAAGAAAAAGAAGTCCGTGAAGAAGCAGAAGGTGGATGGCAAGAACAAGAAGATAGGACTGAAAAAGAAGGCTTCTGAAAAGGAAAAGTGTTTTCACTATCAGTCAGAAGGCCATTGGAAGCGAAACTATCCTCAGTACCTGGCCACCCTGAAGAATAAGAAGGATGGTCCTTCTGGAGGTATGCTCATTATCGAATCTAATCTTACGATTTCTTCTGCATCCAGTTAGGTGCTTGACTCTGGTTCTAGTGCTCATTTATGCACTTCTATGCAGGGTCTTGAGGAGAGCAAGAGGTTGAGGGATGGAGAGATGATCCTACATGTTGGAAATGGAGCAAGAGTTGCTGCTATGGCCGTAGGAACCTACTCTCTGCGATTACCGTTAGGATTAGATTTAGTTTTAAGAGACTATTATTATGTGCCTGCAGCAAGCAAAAATTTAATTTCTGTTTCATGTTTAGCACAAGAAGGCTATGTGATTAGCTTTCATAAGGACCATTGTAACATATTTTATGAAAATAATAAAGTTGCAAATGGTTTTGTTATTAATGGTCTCTATCAGTTACATGTTGATGTATCTGTTTTTAATATTGAGCAAAATGTGAATGCCATAGGAATTAAAAGGCCTAGAGATAGTCTAAATGATAAGTATCTGTGGCACCTAAGGCTAGGTCATATAGCGGAAGACAGGGTTAACAAATTGAAAAAATTCGAACTACTGAGTCCGTTGACTTTCGAGTCATATCTAGTTTGTGAATCATACTTTCAAGGCAAAATGACCAAGCTTCCTTTTGTGGGACATGGGGAAAGGGCCACAGACCTACTTGCCCTAGTACATACGGATGTGTGCGGCCCATTTGATGTGCCGGCTAGAGGCAACTTTGTCTACTTTATTATTTTTACCGATGATATGTCTAGCTACGGGTATATGTTTCTTATGAAACACAAGTCTGAAGCCTTTGAAAGGTTCAAAGAATTCAGACATGAGGTAGAAAAACAAACAGAAAAGCCCATTAAGGTTCTTCGATCAGATCGAGGAGGTGAATATCTTAGTCAAAAATTCTTAGACTATCTTAAGAATAATGGTATAGTTTCTCAATGAACTCCACCTGGAATGCCTCAACTCAACGAGATTTCAAAATGGAGAAATCAGACCCTATTAGATATGGTCCGTTCCATGATGAGCTTCACAGATCTCTCAGAATTTCTTTGGGGACATTGTCTCATGATAGCAATTTATGTATTGAATAGGGTTCCCTCTAAAACCGTTCCTACCACACCGTATGAGATATGGCATGGTAAGAAGCTAAGTTTGAATCATCTCAGAATTTGGGGTTGTCCGACTCATGTCAAAAGACAGCAGACGGACAAGTTAGAGTTCAGATCTTTTAGAGCTCGGTTCATAGGATATCCTAAAGAGTCATTAAGATATTATTTTTATATTCTGAAAGACCACAATGTGATTGTGAGTCGAAATGCTATTTTTCTTGAAAAATAGTTTATTCAAGATAGTGACATCGGAAGAATAATTAAGCTCAAGGAGAATGTCTTCCAAGAGCAACGAGCTAAAGAACCTGAGGAACCTAATCAATCAGAACCAGTCCTAACACAACCTCTTCCACCACGTAGATCGACTAGGATTTTTCATCCTCTTGAAAGGTACTTAGGTACCATACAAGAGGATGTAGAGGAAATGTTCCTCATAAGAAATGGGGTTCATGGTGATGATCTCAAGACCTATGATGAGGTGATATCAGATATCGACTCTGAGAAATGGTTAGAGGCAATGAGATCAAAAATTGACTCGATGCACTCAAACCAAGTCGGGACTTTGATAGATCCACCTGAAGGTATTGTATCTATTGGGTGTAAATGGATCTTCAAGAGAAAGATAGGTGTCGATGGGAATGTGGAGACATTCAAGGCTAGGCTCGTAGCGAAAGGTTATAGTCAGCGCGAAGACATTGACTATCAGGATACCTTCTCGCCCGTAGCCATCCTAAAATCCATGCGCATATTGCTTGCTGTTGCAGCCTATTTTGATTATGAAATATGGTAGATAGATATGAAAACGGCATTCTTAAATGGATATCTTGAGGAAGATATCTATATGGAACAGCCGTTTGGTTTCACATCCAGTGATGATGATCACAAGGTCTGCAAACTGCAAAGGTCTATTTATGGACTTAAGCAAGCATCTCGAAGTTGGAATACTCATTTCAATGATGTGATCAAAATGTTTGGTTTCATCAAGAATGAGGAGGAACCATGTGTGTTCAAAAAGGTCAGTGGGAGCGCAGTTATCTTCCTTGTATGGTACGTGGATGACATCCTCCTAATTGGGAATGACATTCCCATGTTGACCTCAGTCAAAGTATGGTTGTCTAAGGAGTTCTTTATGAAAGATCTAGGAAAGGCATCCTTTATACTAGGTATTAAGGTCTATAGAGATAGACCAAATAGGATGCTGGGACTTTCACAGAAAATGTACATAGAGGAGGTGCTAAAAAGGTTTAGCATGGATAACTCCAAAAGAGGTTTATTGTCTTTTAGACATGGCATTCATCTCTCTAAGAAGATGTGCCCTAGCACACCTGAGGAGATTGAATGCATAAGCAAGATCCCTTATGCTTCGGCAATAGGGAGTCTCATGTATGTCATGCTATGTACACGACCTGATATAGCCCATGCTGTGAGTGTCACAAGCAGATATCAGTCAAATCCAGGCAAAGAGCACTGGACTTCTATGAAATGTATCCTTAAGTACTTGAGAAGGACTAAGGATATGTTTCTAGTCTTTGAGAATAGAGAACTCCAGATTCAGAGATTTACAGATTCAGACTTTATGTCTGATATAGATGATCGAAAGTCGACATCTGGAAGTCTATTCATTTGCAATGGTGGTGCAATTAGCTGGAAGAGTTCCAAGCAAACGGTAATTACAGATTCCACTATGGAGGCAGAGTATATTGCTGCATTGGAAGCTGCAAAAGAGGCATTCTGGTATAAGAAGTTTACCGCAGAGCTTGGAGTAATGTCATCGGATGCCATCCCTCTTTACCATGACAATAATGGCACCATAGCCCTAGCTAAGGAGTGAAGGTCTCACCAGAAGTCCAAGCACATCGAGCGATGATTCCATCTGATCCGTGATTACCTCGAAAAAGATTATCTCGAGGTCAAGAGAGTCAACTCCACAGACAATGTGGCAGACCCGCTGACTAAGCCATTGGGCCAACAGAAGATCGAAACCCACCTTGAGAAGATGAGACTTAGATATGTAGCCAATTGGCATTAGGTCAAGTGGAAGTTTGTTAGATGTGTGCCCTAGATGCCAGATCGGTTGACACATTCCTGTACAGAACTAAGGGCAAATTTATAATTTTGACTATAAATGAATAAAAGGGTTATTCTTCTATCACATTGTGTACATTGTGTCTGTGATACATCCTTTGAGTTAGTGGGAATGTAAATTCATATTTTCAAGAGTTAAAAATTTAAGGCATGAATTTACATAACTAACTCATAAACTGCTCCTGACCATAGGATCATCACGAGAATGGTGATCAATCCGAAAGGTTGGTGTATGATCGCTTCCTTAGGGTAGATGAGTCTTGAGTCTACGATGTGGAGACACCAGAGCGAGAGTACAGATATTCATTGAGAACGAGAGGACTGAGCGTGACCACCTCAAGCAGTCATAAGGAAGTCTACCTTCTTGTCGATGACTAGCTCGATGCTGTAGTGTGTGTCTAGTTCTTTGACCTGAGGTGCATCGACGATTCACCTTGAGTGTGTTATAGTTTGACTACACCATAACTCGATCTCCTAGTCATTCAAAACCCTGAGGTGTATGTTGGCTGTAGCATATCCATTGTAGGAACCAGATCGCACCAAGATGGGATCTATCAACCTCGATAGATGAGAAAAGTAGTCCTATGATGATAGAAAGATCGAGTCCTTAAGTCCATGGCCATGGTAGAGTGAAATAATAGAAAAGAGTTTTCTATTGGGTTTCACATCAGACTCGGATCGATTGATTGATTCATATGACTGATGTTGGGTTTGATGAGTTCACCTTAACCCTAATTCAGTCGAGACTCATGATAAAGGAACTCAATCACACAGGTAGCTGCACCAAGAGGTTCGTCTTCAGTTCTGATGGATTGCCACCATATACTGTTAGGTGTCACTAATAGATTTTGGAAGCAATTAGAATGATTTTGATGAACGATCATTCTAATTGTCTGAATCAGAAGAGTTCTGATCCATCGAAAGGAGTTTCGATAATGTCGATGATGAGATCATGACATATCTCATTACCATACAGAATTGAACCTAACTGGATCACACAAATAAGGGTTAGGGTCTGGATGTCATCAATTGGGCTATCCCAATTGATTTGGATAAGATCCAATTAGGTTCAAAGAAATCGTGCTAGCACTCAATTGAGCCTAACTTTCTCCTCGTGTAATCTTTTCTATCTCTACTGAGCCAGATGTGATCTGGCTCATCTAGAGAATCTTGAAAGATTTCTCTCAGTCTAATTGAAGCTTGTCCAGCTCAAAAAAGATTTGTTTTAATTCATGAGATGAATTTAAGACAACACCTGCTAATTTCTAGCACCTGTCAATTTCATTTTAGGACATCTGTCAAAAGTTGACATATGGGTCTTAAACTGAAGAGGATTCATCGAAGGATTTTTGTGGAGTGTCCACATATCCAAACCACTTCAAATTGGGTACCATAATCAGATTATGGTGTGAGCTCAATTGTATTTAAGTGGGCGCCCCAAATGGATAAGAACCAAAGAGTCCTGATAAACTTGGACTCTTTGGCGCCACCTTATTTGTGCTTATCCAATGTTGGTGCCAACATAGGAGAGAGCATAGAGATTCTTATCTGATGTGATTAAATGATATCACTCCACCAATCAGAATTTTTTCAAAATTTATTAAAATTTTTTGATTGGTCGAATGATGTGGCACTGCGCAGCATACAGGATCTATATAAACCCTGCTGCACCTAGGGTTTTGAGATAGAATTTGTTTTATGCAGAAAACCCATTAGCTGCCACCCCCTCCCTCTTCTCTACATCTTGCCTGCTCTCCTTTCTCCCCTCTTCATGTCCAAGAGGTTGGACATTCATCTGGCAAAGGTACAAGGCGTGGTGATACCTGGAACAGAAGGCTGCAGGACATCTTCGACAGGCTGTTGCTCCAACTTCAAAGGGAGTTCTGAAGTACTTTCAAATCAGATATTGAACTAATTTTTGGAGCATAGAATTGCGAGGAGAAGATATTCCAAATTCTACCTAAGTGGATACTGGTAGAGGCCAGGTGCCTACGTGGCTACATCAGAACCTCAGGCAGTGCTGCGATCATCTACAGGGTAATTAGATTACCCTTAAGGTATGTCTATATTTCTCATACTTTTAGATTTAATTTTAGATTTTAAATATCAGATAATAAAATTAAATCTAATAGATATTAGATCTAAAATAGCATAGGATAAAAATTTTTAATTTATTCCACCTCAGATTTGATGAAATCTGGAAGATCCTACATAGGAAAAAGGCATTTTTTCCTTCATCTGCATCATCAATACATTCATTCTTTCTTGAAGGAAGATCGTTAGTTTCATCAAAAATAACATGTATTGACTCCTCTACTATTAAAGTTATTTTATTGAAAACTCTAAAAGCTTTGCTAGAAGAGGAGTAACCAAGAAAAATCTCTTCATCGGATTTAGCATCAAATTTTTCTAATCTTTCTTTACCATTGTTCAAAATAAAATATTGACAACCAAAAATATGAAAATATATAATGTTTGGTTTTCTTTTTTTCTGAAGCTCATAAGGAGTTTTCTTTAAAATTGATCTAATTAAAGTATGATTTAATATGTAACATGCTATGTTAATTGCTTCCATCCAAAAATATCTTGGAAGGTTGCTTTCATATAACATAGTACGGGCCATTTCTTCAAGAGTTCTATTTTTTCTTTCTACTACTCTATTTTGTTGGGATGTCTTAGGTGCTAAAAAATTATGGTCAATACCTTTTTCATCATAAAACTTTTCAAAATCTTAATTTTCAAATTCGGTTCCATGATCACTTCGAATATTTTGAATTGAAATTTTTTTTTCATTTGTGACTTTTCGATAAAATTTTGAAAAAATATAAAAAATTTCATCCTTATGTGCTAAGAAGAAAACCTATGTAAAATGAGAGAAATCATCAATAATCATAAAACCATATCATTTTCCACTTAGACTAGTAGTTCTAGTGGGTCCAAATAAATCCATGTGCAATAGTTCTAATGGCCTAGAAGTTGAAACAATATTTTTAGATTTGAATGAGACTCGTGTTTGTTTACCCATTTGGCATGCATCATAAATTCTATCCTTTTCAAAATTTAATTTGGATAAGCCAATAACCAATTCCTTTTTTATAAGTTTTGAGAGTGAATGCATGCTAATATATGCAAGCCTATGATGCCAAAGCCAACTAGTCTCATTAATCTTCGCATTCAAGGCTACTAGGCATTGCATGTTTATTTTGAAAAGATCATTCAAATCTACCATATAAACATTACCATGTCTATGCCCAACAAATTTAATGCCTTCATTAAT
The DNA here is from genome assembly GCF_000442705.2 of Elaeis guineensis. NCBI lineage: Eukaryota > Viridiplantae > Streptophyta > Magnoliopsida > Arecales > Arecaceae > Elaeis > Elaeis guineensis. The sequence goes on from NC_025997.2 coordinate 47,948,997, forward strand.
AGGACTAGTTACTATGCAAACTGAAGATTCAAAAATGACTTTGTATCATTTATTACAAAATTGACTGATGCTTAATAAATTATATTTTAAACCATCTACTAATAAAATATTTTCAATATACTTGGAGGGACGAACCGGGCGAGGAGGGACGCCATCCAAGCGAAGGAGAGTCGCCGGGCCGAAGCTGCCCGCCTCAAAGAGAAGGCAGCCGAGGTAGTCACCCTCCAAGAGGCCCTGGAGAAAGAAAAGCAAGCCCTGGAGAAAGAGAAGCAGACCTCGGAGGAGACGGCGAGGAAGGCGAAGGTCGAGGTCGCAAACTTGGTGGAGCAGATCCCGATCCTGGTCTCAGAGGCCAGGGCTCTTACGGTGGAGGAGTTCAAGGCCTCTGCGGAGATGAGGGACCTGAACGTCAAGTTCGGCCAAGAAGCATTCATCAAAGGATTCGAGCTCTGTCAAGAGAAGGTGGTCAAGAAATTTCTCGAGCTCGACCTCAGCTTCTTGGGCGAGGAGTCTGGAGACAAAGTCGGTCCCTCTCCCACTGCTACTGCTGCCACAGCCCTCCTTCCATGGACACCGAGCTCCCCAACTCCTACTTCAGAGGTCTGAGACCTCTGACCTTGTAGTTTTTTTTTACTGTAATTTTTCTTTTTCTTTTTATCTTTAAGAAACATTCAATCAATAAAGTTGAATTTCTCCCTATGGAGGGCTTCTCCACTCTTCCTTCCTCCTTTTTTGTTTTTCTTTCTGTAATGGGACGCGTCTTGACGCTTTTGTATCCCGATGGCAGTGTCCTACCGAAGTGCTTCTCCTACCACAGGGGATTCCGCTGAAGTCCACGATCCAGCGTCTGAAGAAGGAGGTTCTTCATTTAACAAAAAGGTCGAAGAAGATGGATGGCGAGCTTTACAGGTTGAGGGAGAGCGATTCTGAAGCCACCGCGGAGGCCACCCACTTTCGGAACCTCCACGTGAAGGGGATCATGGAGTACAGTCGGAGGAAGATGAACTTCAAGAAGGAGCTCGAGGAACACAAGAAGCGCACCAGCGATCGATCTTGAGCTCAAGCTACCAAGATCAGTTCCCTCAGAGTGGAGCTGTCGGCTGCACAGGTGAGGATTAGCCAGTTGGAAGGAAGCTCATCCCGACTTTCGACTCGGGCCGACAGCAACCGGGAATGGTCGAAGAAGGTCTCTGACCTTCAGCAGCAGCTCTAGGATGACGAGGCAAGCTATGATGCGTACCGGGCCAGCTGGTGTAGGCAGGTGGACGAATACAGGGGGAAGCTCAAGATGGTGACCGACGAGGTTGCCCACCTTCAGAGGCAGCTAGCTGGAGGGGCTCAGCTTACTCCTGCTCAGGATTCCAGTGAACTCCAATCCCTGAGAAGAACCGTAGAAGAGCTATCTGTCGCCCTTGGGGAGGGGAAGGCCGAGCTGCAGCAATTGAAGATCCAGTTGGTATGCAAGCAGCAGGCCGTCAAGGATGCGGAGGCAAAATTCGAGGTCCTAAAAAAAAGACATCGAGAGGTGGAGAACGAAAGCCAGCGATTTCATCGAAGATACATGGAAATACTAATGAGAGAGAGGGAATTGGAAGCAGAAGTCGAAAGTTTAAGGCGTTCCCTGACGAGGGTCGAAGCCAAAAGTTTGAGGTCAGAGGAAGCCGGGCCCCCTTAGGGCTCTTTTTGTCTTTCGTCCTTCTATATGTCTCCTTTTGCCGCTTGTTTGTTTGTTGGTGTCGTAGCTTTTCTTTTTCTTTTTGATGCCGATGTTGTCTAGAGGTTCTTGGTCGTCGCCGCACCGGCTTGCTTGTCTTGTCACCTTTCTTCTTCAGCCTCAAGGGCTCTGTAATATATACTTGATTAATGCAAAGGAATTTTTTCATTACCTCCTTTACACATGTGTTGAATTGTCATTTGCCGAGCTTCCTTCAACTTTTGCATTGTTCGATATCGATGTCGCTCGAAAGTACCCGATCGCCGTCGCATTGACCCACCCTTCTGTTCATGGTCGCTGATTTGTCCGGGACCACTCAGGTCTGATGCCCCTTTTCAGAGTTCAAGCTTGGAGGTCCGGACTTATCGTCGCCCTGAGGAAGCCGCCTTATCTCTGGCTCATGTTTAGAACTTTCTTGAAGGTCGGGGATTTTGATAAGAACTCCAATCCTTGCTGAGACGAGGTTCCTTGCATCTTTGATGCAATTTATTTCTCATTCGTTGCTGATGCAGTCTGTCGCTTTCCTTCTTAACTCCCCTCCCCTTTTTCTTTTTTCTTTTTTCGAGTGAGGGTTTTCCCTCTGCTCTTGGTGGGGTCGCGGGAGTGCGAAGGGGTCACTGGGAAGGTCCCCTTCTTCCTATCTGGTCTTAAACGACCAGATCTCGACTGGCATTAGGATGGGGTTCTTCCCCTATTTCTGACATAGTCAATTTTAGCTCAGTAGGATGAGGTCCTCCTCTTATCGCTAACAGGGCTATGGGGGCGCATATGGGCACTGCGGGACCTCTCCCCCCATCCGGTCTGAGTGTAATCGGGCCTTCGACTTTGCTCATGTTAGGGCGAGATTCTCCTCCTATCCCTAACATGACTGTGGGGGCACATATGGGCATTGCAGGGCCTCTTCCCCCATTCGGTCTAAGAAGAACCGGGCCTTCGACTTTGCTCATGTTAGGGTGAGGTTCACCTCCTATCCCTAACATGGCTGTGGGGGTGCATGTGGGCGCTGTTTGGCCTCTCCCCCCATCCGATCTAAGAGGAACTGGGCCTTCGACTTTGCTCATGTTAGGACGAGGTTCTCCTCCTGTCCCTAACATGGCTGTGGGGGCACATGTGGGCGTTGCGGGGCCTCTCCCCCCATTCGATCTAAGAGGAATCGGGCCTTCGACTTTGCTCATGTTAGGGCGAGGTTCTCCTCCTGTCCCTAACATGGCTGTAGGGGCGCATGTGGGCGTTGCGGGGCCTCTCCCCCCATTCGATCTAAGAGGAATCGGGCCTTTGACTTTGCCCACATTAGGGTTTGTTTTTGTTGTCCAAAGGGGTCATCCCCTGTCGTCACAAGTCCGTGCCAAAAAAGAAAAGATGTGCAGATCTGAAAGGAATCTTGATTTAAAGTAGAGTCGTTCATTATACATTTACAAGTTTTCAAACCCTAGTACCGTGGAAGGTCTGCATCCTGTCGAGGTCCTCCAGAGTCAGAGTTGATGATCCCGATCGGGGGCCGATCTCTGGGCTGCTCTTCCCTCCTTGGCGGCTCAGGCTGTGGCAGGGCCCTTGGCCGATCTTCTCTACCCTCAGGCTGACACCGAATGAACCTATCAAGTCGACCTCGTCGAATGAGCTCCTCGATCTCATCTTGGAGCTGGATGCATTCCTCCGTGTCGTGGCCGTGATCGTGATGGTAGAGGCAGAACTTGTTAGGATTGCACTTCTCGGGATGCGTGCGCATCCTCTCTGGCCTAGGGAGCTGCTCTCTGACCTCCATCAGCACCTGGATTTTCGATGCGTTGAGGGGGGCATAGTTGCAGAATCTTCCTGGGGGAGAGCCCCGCCGAGCCCGGTGATCCGGGCTTCCCTACCTACGTGCTCGAGGAGGAGTCTGGACGCGCTTGTGCCCGGGAGGAGTTCGAGAACGTGGCCGAGCTTCTCTCGGCCCTTTTTCGACTACGGGCTTACTCGAGTCTCCCACCTGCCGCTCTCTCGCGGTCTCCTCATCCTTCATTTTGAAGGCTTCTTCCGCTCGGGCATACCCTTCAGCCCGAGCCAACAGGTCAGCAAAATCCCTGGGGTACTTCTTTCTCAGGGAGAATAAAAGGTCGTTCTTCTGAAGGCTGCCTTTCAGGGCGGCCATCGCTATCGATTGGTCCAAATTTCGGACCTCCAATGCGGCGATGTTGAAACGGTTGATGTAGGCTCGAATGGACTCCCCCTCCTTCTGCTTGATATTGATGAGGGACTCTGAACCCTTCCGGGGGTGCCGGCTGCTGACAAAATGAGCCACAAACTGGTGGCTCATCTGATCAAAGAAAAAGATGGTACCCGACTTCAGCGCTGAGTACCAGTTTCTCGCCGCTCCCTTCAAGGTGGATGGAAAGGCTCGGCATAGAATGGCATCGGGCGCACCATGAAGCAGCATCATTGTCCGGAAGGCCTCCAGGTGGTTCACTGGGTCTGAAGTCCCGTCATAGCTTTCAAATTGGGGGAGCTTGAAGTTTGGCGGGATCGGTTCCTGCATGATCATTTGAGAAAAGGGAGGGTCAGTACAAATGTCCTCACCATAAGCAGGGGGAGCATGGTAGAGTTCCTCGATCCATCGATTCATCTCCTGAAGCCTCCGATCCAGGAAATCTTCTCGACTACGGGTCTCGAGGATCCTCTGGCAGAATGGAGGTAGAGATCTTCCAGGGGTGGAATCGTGGTCTGACTGGGGGCTTTCCACCCTTGGATTCATCTTTCCGGGAAAGATTGGGCGGCTGGCCCAAGTGGCCCGTCCCACCACCAAATTTTGGAGTTCTGGCGATGCTCTTTTCGGTCGCACTGATGCCTGTGGCTGCTACTGCTGTTGCATAGCCTACACAGCTTCAGTGAGGCCTCTGACCTACTGCACCAGTAGGTCGAATTGCTCCGCGCCAACCACCATTGTCGGAGGAAGGGGTAGAGGCTGGGAGACTGGAGGTGAGGTCGGAGCCTGAGATCTGGCCGTGGAGGCCGTGGATCGCCATGTGGATGCTTTGCGGGGAGGCGTCGGGTGAAGACCTAGTGGGGGAAGGAGGATTGGATGTCAGAGAAGATGATCGGAGGTGGTCCCATTGAGCGCTCCTTTAAGAACAAGGGTACTGTGAAGACACAGGGTCCTTCGTCTAGCGCCAATCCTGTTGGTGCAAAAATCCACCTGCACCAGAGAAGCTGGAGTCGAGGGAGTCGCGGTCACCGTCGGGACCTGCAAAAGAAGTCTAAACTGGAGTTGGGGTTGCTCCGGCAAGACCCTCCGATGCTAAAGTCAGTTCTCTACCTCAACAAGAATGGAGTGCTCGAATGGAAATTTTAGCAGAGTTTTGGGATAGAAAATAGAGCTCAGAGAATAACGTATCTAGGGTCCCCCTTTTATAGGTGGAGGGGGCAACAGACTAATAGTGATGTTTGTAACCGTCTGGCAGTGGGCTGCCCAGGGTCAGGAGGAGTTTGTTGCAAAGAGTAGTGGAGTGGAATCGTGGCCATCGCCGGGACATGCCACGTGGAGTCTGTTGCGGGGAGTGGAGCGGCGTCCGTTGTCGCGACTTGCCAGAGGGTGGAGAAACTGTGCGGTATCCATCGCAGGAAGTGGAGCAAGATCGTGGCCGTTACTGCAGTCTGCCAGGGAGTGATAGAGCCGTGCGGAATCCATCGCAGGAAGTGGAGCAGAGTCGTGGCCGTTACTGCGGCCTGCCAGGGAGTGATGGAGCCGCACGGAATCTGTTGCAGGAAGTGGAGCAGAGTCGTGGCCGTTACTGCGGCCTGCCAGGGAGTGATGGAGCCGCACGAAATCTGTTGCAGGAAGTGGAGCAGAGTCGTGGCCGTTACTGTGGCCTGCTAGGGGGTCCAAGTCTCAGTTGGAGCCCGATCTCCAAAGAAGCCCGGACGGGGATCATTTGTTGAGGAGGCTCGGACAAGGCCTGTCTGCAACTGAAATTCGAAAGGAATTCGTCCATAATGGAAGCTTGAGCGAAGGCTTACGGTGGGAATTCGGCATGGACCGCTCATGGTAGAAATTTGAAGTAGATCGTTTGCAGCGAAAACTCGGAGTGGGTCGCTTGCGGTAGGAGCTCGGAGTTTGGCTCCCGTGGGAGTTCGGATGAAGTCTTCCTGTGGTCGAAGTCGGGGATGAAGTCCGGCTTCCGTAGGAGTCTGGGCAAAGTCTACCTGCAATTGAAGTCCGGGGCGAAGTCTGGCTCCCGTAGGAGTCCGGACGAAGTCCTCCTGCAGCTGGAGTAGGGAATGAAGTCCGGCTCTCGTAGGAGTCCGGGCGAAGTCTACCTGCAATTAAAGTCAGGGGCGAAGTCTGGCTCCCGTAGGAGTCCGGACGAAGTTTACCAGCAGTTGAAGTCGGGGATGAAGTCCGGCTCCCGTAGGAGTCCGGACGAAGTCTTCCAGTAGTTGAAGTCGGGGATGAAGTCTGACTCCCGTAGGAGTCCGGGTGAAGTCCACCTGCAATTAAAGTCAGGGGCGAAGTCCGGCTCCCGTAGGAGTCTGGACGAAGTTTACCAGCAGTTGAAGTCGGGGACGAAGTCCGGCTCCCGTAGGAGTCCGGACGAAGTCTTCCAGTAGTTGAAGTCGGGGATCAAGTCCGGCTCCCGTAGGAGTCCGGGCGAAGTCCACCTGCAATTAAAGTCAGGGGCGAAGTCCGGCTCCCGTAGGAGTCTGGACGAAGTTTACCAGCAGTTGAAGTCAGGGATGTAGTCTGGCTCCCGTAGGAGTCTAGACGAAGTCTTCCAGTAGTTGAAGTCGGGAATGAAGTCCGGCTCCCGTAGGAGTCCGGGCAAAGTCTTCCAGTATTTGAAGTCGGGGATGAATTCCGGCTCCCGTAGGAGTCCGGGCGAAGTCCACCTGCAATTAAAGTCAGAGGCGAAGTCCGGCTTCCGTAGGAGTTCGGACGAAGTTTACCAGCAGTTGAAGTCGGGGACAAAGTCCGGCTCCCGTAGGAGTCCGAACGAAGTCTTCCAGTAGTTGAAGTCGGGGATGAAGTCCGGCTCCCATAGGAGTCCGGGCGAAGTTCACCTGCAATTAAAGTCAGGGGCGAAGTCTGGCTCCCGTAGGAGTCCAGACGAAGTTTACCAGCAGTTGAAGTCGGGGACGAAGTCCGGCTCCCGTAGGAGTCCGGACGAAGTCTTCCAGTAGTTAAAATCGGGGATGAAGTCCGGCTCCCGTAGGAGTCCGGGTGAAGTCCACCTGCAATTAAAGTCACGGGCGAAGTCCGGCTCCCGTAGGAGTCCAGACGAAGTTTACCAGCAGTTGAAGTCAGGAACGAAGTCCGGCTCCCGTAGGAGTCCGGACGAAGTATTCTAGTAGTTGAAGTCGAGGATGAAGTCCGACTCCCGTAGGAGTCCGGGCGAAGTCTTCCAGTAGTTGAAGTCGGGGATGAAGTCCGACTCCCATAGGAGTCCGGACGAAGTCCACCTGCAATTAAAGTCAGGGGCGAAGTCCGACTCCCGTAGGAGTCCGGACGAAGTTTACCAGCCGTAGGAGTCAGGGACGAAGTCCGACTCCCGTAGGAGTCCGGGCGGAGTCTTCTAGTAGTTGAAGTCGGGGATGAAGTCCGGCTCCCGTAGGAGTCCGGACGAAGTCTAGCAGGTGGTCGACCACCACTGAACTTGGGTGGAGTCCGCCCATCGTGGTGAGTCCAGTCGACGTTGGTGGGGGTTTATCCATCGGCAGAACTTGGGAATGTTGCGGAGGCTCGACCGCTAGAGAGGTTCGGTGAGGTGTCGTCGGAGGTCTGACGTCAGTAGAATCCTTGGAGGGTCACTCCTATCACAAACTTCTACTGGGGGTATTTTATACCTGTTGGTGCAAAAATCTGCTTGCGCCGGAGAAGCTAGAGTCGAGAGAGTCACGGTCGCCGTCGGGACCTGCAAAAGAAGTCTAAACCGGAGGTGGGGTTGCTCCGGCAAGACCCTCTGACGCTCAAGTCAGTTCTCTGCCTCAACAAGAATGGAGTGCTCGACCAAAAATTTTAGTAGAGTTTCTAGGTAAAAATGAGAGTTTATAGAATAACGTATCTGGGGTCCCCCCTTTTATAGATGGAGGGAGGAACAGACTGATAGCGATGTCTGTAACCGTCTGGCAGTGGGCTGCCCAGAGTCAGGGGGAGTTTGTTGTGAAGAGTAGTGGGGCGGACCCGTGGCTAGCCCCGGGGCATGCCGCGTGGAGTCTGCCATGAGGAGCAGAGCGGCGTCCGTTGTCGCAACTTGCCAGAGAATGGAAGAATCGTGCAGTATCCGTCGCAGGGAGTGGAGCAGAATCATGGAGTGATGGAGGCACGTGGGATCTGCCGTAGGGGGTGGAGCAGAATCGTGGAGTGATGGAAATGCGTGGGATCTGCCGCAGGGGGTGGAGCAGAATCGTAGCTGTTACTGCGGTGCGCCAGGGGGTGAAGGTTCGCCAGCGGAAGCCCGGCTGGAGCGTCTGGCAGAGAGAGGTAGTTAGCAATCTGTCTGAGAGGAGCTCGAAATCTGGCTTTTGCAGGAGTTCGAACGGAGTCTTCCTTCAGTCACAGCCGGGGGTGGAGTCCGGCTCCTGTAGGAGCTCGGGAGAGATCCACCAGCAGCTGAGGTTGGTGACGAGCCCGGCTCCCGTAGGAGTCCGGGCGGAGTCTACTTGGCAGTTGGAGTTGTGGGCGGAGTCTGACTCCCGTAAGAGCCCGGACAAGGTCTGTCTGCAGCCGGAGTCAGGGGCGAAGCCCGGCTCCCGTAGCAGTTCGTACAAAGCTTACCAGCAGCTGAGGTTGGTGATGGAGCCCGGCTCCCGTAGGAGTCCGGGTGGAGTCTGCTTGCGGTCGGAGTTGTGGATGGAGTCCGGCTCCCATAGGAGCCCGGACAAGGTCTGTCTGTAGCCAGAGTCAGGGACGAGGCCCGACTCCCGTAGGGGTCCGGGCGGAGTCTTCCTTGCAGTAGAAGTTGGGGATGGAGCCCGACTCCCGTAGGAGTCCAGGCGGAGTCTGCTTGGCAGTTGGAGTTGTGGACGGAGTCCGGCTCCCGTAGGAGTCCGGACGAAGCTTACCAGTAGTTGAAGTTGGTGACGGAGCCCGGCTCCCGTAGGAGTCCGGGCGGAGTCTTCCTGCAATTAAAGTCAGGGGCGAAGTCCAGCTTCCGTAGGAGTCCGGACGAAGCTTACCAGCAGTTGAAGTTGGTGACAGAGCCCGGCTCCCGTAGGAGTCCAGGCGGAGTCTGCTTGGCAGTTGGAGTTGTGGGCGGAGTCCGGCTCCCGTAGGAGTCCGGACGAAGCTTACCATCAGTTGAAGTTGGTCTCGAAGCCCGGCTCCCGTAGGAGTCCGGGCGGAGTCTTCCTGCAATTAAAGTCAGGGGCAAAGTCCGGCTCCCGTAGGAGTCCGGATGAAGCTTACCAACAGCTGAGGTTGGTGACGGAGCCCTGCTCCCATAGGAGTCCGGGCAGAGTCTGCTTGCGGTCGGAGTTGTGGGCGGAGTCCGGCTCCCGTAGGAGCCCGGACAAGGTCTGTCTGCAGCCAGAGTCGGGGATGAGGCCCGGCTCCCGTAGGGGTCCAGGCGGAGTCTTCCTTACAGTTGAAGTTGGAGACGGAGCCCAGCTCCCGTAGGAGTTCAGGCGGAGTCTGCTTGGCAATTGGAGTTGTGGGTGGAGTCCGACTCCCGTAGGAGTCCGGACGAAGCTTACCAGCAGTTGAAGTTGGTGACGGAGCCCGGCTCCCGTAGGAGTCCAGGCGGAGTCTTCCTGCAATTAAAGTCAGGGGTGAAGTCCGGCTCCCGTAAGAGTCTGGACGAAGCTTACCAATAGCTGAGGTTGGTGATGGAGCCCGACTCCCGTAGGAGTCCGGGCGGAGTCTGCTTGGCAGTTGGAGTTGTGAGCGGAGTTCGGCTCCCATAGGAGTCCAGACGAGGTCTGTCTGCAACCGGAGTCGGGGATGAGGCTCGGCTCCCGTAGGGGCCCGGGCGGAGTCTTCCTTGCAGTTGAAGTTGGAGACGGAGCCCGGCTCCCGTAGGAGTCCAGGCGGAGTCTGCTTGGCAGTTGGAGTTATGGGTGGAGTCTGGCTCTCGTAGGAGTCCGGACGAAGCTTACCAGCAGTTGAAGTTGGTGACGGAGCCCGACTCCTGTAGGAGTCCGGGCAGAGTCTTCCTGCAATTAAAGTCAGGGGCGAAGTCTGGCTCCCGTAGGAGTCCGAACGAGGTCTGTCTGCAACCGGAGTCGGGGACGAAGTCCGGCTCCCGTAGGGGCCCGGGCGGAGTCTTCCTTGCAGTTGAAGTTGGGGACGGAGCCCGGCTCCCGTAGGAGTCCAGGCGGAGTCTGCTTGGCAGTTGGAGTTGTGGGCGGAGTCCGGCTCCCGTAGGAGTCCGGATGAAGCTTACCAGCAGTTGAAGTTGGTGTCAGAGCCCGGCTCCCGTAGGAGTCCGGGTGGAGTCTTCTTGCAATTAAAGTCAATGGCGAAGTTCGGCTCCCGTAGGAGTCCGGACGAAGCTTACCAGCAGCTGAGGTTGGTGACGGAGCCCGGCTCCCGTAGGAGTCCGGGCGGAGTCTGCTTGCGGTCGGAGTTGTGGGCGGAGTCCAGCTCCCGTAGGAGCCCGGACAAGGTCTGTCTGCAGCCGGAGTCGGGGACGGAGCCCGGCTCCCGTAGGGGTCCGGGCGGAGTCTTCCTTGCAGTTGAAGTTGGGGACGGAGCTCGGCTCCCGTAGGAGTCCAGGCGGAGTCTGCTTGGCAGGTGGAGTTGTGGGTGAAGTCCGGCTCCCGTAGGAGTCCGAACGAAGCTTACCAGCAGTTGAAGTTGGTGACGGAGCCCGGCTCCCGTAGAAGTCCGGGCGGAGTCTTCCTGCAATTAAAGTCAGGGGTGAAGTCCGGCTCCCGTAGGAGTCCGGACGAAGCTTACCAGCAGCTGAGGTTGGTGACGGAGCCCGGCTCCCGTAGGAGTCCGGGCGGAGTCTTCCTGCAATTAAAGTCAGGGGCGAAGTCCGGCTCCCGTAGGAGTCCGGATGAAGCTTACCAGCAGTTGAAGTTGGTGACGGAGCCCGGCTCCCGTAGGAGTCCAGGCGGAGTCTGCTTGGCAGTTGAAGTCAAGGGCGGAGTCCGGCTCCCGTAGGAGTCCGGACGAAGCATACCAGCAGCTGAGGTTGGTGACGGAGCCTGGCTCCCGTAGGAGTCCGGGCGGAGTCTGCTTGCGGTCGGAGTTGTGGGCGGAATCCGACTCTCGTAGGAGTCCGGACGAAGCTTACCAGCAGTTGAAGTTGGTGACGGAGCCCGGCTCCCGTAGGAGTCCGGGTGGAGTCTTCCTGCAATTAAAGTCATGGGCAAAGTCCGGCTCCCGTAGGAGTCCGGATGAAGCTTACCAGCAGTTGAAGTTGGTGATGGAGCCCGGCTCCCATAGGAGTCTAGGTGGAGTCTGCTTGACAGTTGAAGTCAGGGGCGGAGTCTGGCTCCCGTAGGAGTCCGGACGAAGCTTACCAGCAGCTGAGGTTGGTGACGGAGCCCGGCTCCCATAGGAGTCCGGGCGGAGTCTGCTTGCGGTCGGAGTTGTGGGTGGAGTCCGGCTCCCGTAGGAGTCCGGACGAAGCTTACCAGCAGTTGAAGTTGGTGACGGAGCGCGGCTCCCGTAGGAGTCCGGACGGAGTCTTCCTATAATTAAAGTCAGGGGCAAAGTCCGGCTCTCGTAGGAGTCCGGACGAAGCTTACCAGCAGCTGAGGTTGGTGACGGAGCCTGGCTCCCGTAGGAGTCTGGGCGGAGTCTGCTTGCGATCGGAGTTGTGGGCGGAGTCCGGCTCCCGTAGGAGCCCGGACAAGGTCTGTCTGCAGCCGGAGTCGGGGATGAGGCCCGCGAGGGTTAATCCCGTTGAGAACTTCGGCTGAGGGGATTTTATACCCAACACCAGTCCCCCTACTTTCGAGTTTGAATTTCAAATGAAGAAAGTACAGAGAGGTTTGCACAGTCGAAGTTGTCCCCTTGAACTCTGTGTACGACCGCCTCCAGATATTTTGGCATTAAATGTGTGCGTGCTGGAGTCTTTTCGAATCGGGGTGATACGAAGGGACCCTTCAAAATTCCCATTGGTACGCTGGCCCAGGTACGGTGCAGTAATGGCTCTGTCTGCCGTCAGCTACTTTTAGCCGCCTGCCGCGGTGAGTGGGAGACGTGTCGAGCGTGGCCCGATCTGGGGGGATTCGCGATCATTATGACGCCGGATCCCAGGGTCTATTTAAACCCGCCCTTCCGCCTTTAGGGGCCCTATTCTGCCTGAGAGTTCCATCAGTATCCGCCTTTTCTTCGAGAGTCCCGATTCTCCTTGGCATCTTCTTGGGCCATAGGCATCCTTCGAATCGTCCCTTTCCTCGCCTCTCTGCATCCCTCAGGGCGATCTAGGTTAGTCCCGAACCTTTGTCCTTCTTTTTGCCATTTAGGGGCCTTTTCTTCTGTCGTATTCCTCCGAGTTAGTCTCTCGTGACCTCTCATCCTCTGTCCCATCTATTTTCTTTGGGATCCTTAGAGTCTTCATTTGAAGTTATTTGAAATGTCTTCCGGCTCTTCCGCTTCCAGCGGTTCCGAGAGTTCTTCTGCCTCAACCCCCCAGGTCCCTCGTTCTGTAGATGAACCCGCATCTGGGGCTGGGCTTCGTTTGATTTTTGCACCAGATGCCATTCCATACTCCCTGACTCCGGATGAACTCCTTCTGATAAGGGTTCAGTATGGAGTTCTTCCAGAGTACGACCTGGAGCTGCCTGACCCCTCCGACCGGGCTAGCACTCCCCCACCCGATCATTTTTGCCTGTATCAGGAGGCGTTCCATGCCGGACTCTGGCTTCTGCTTCCGTCCTTTGTTGTCGCCCTCTTCCGCTTCTTAGATATCTCTTTGGCTTCAGTTGCTCCGAATTCTTTTAGGTTTTTGATATGATTTCTCTCCCTTTGCCACGTAGTCGAGGTCCAGCCGTCCCTCTCTCTGTTTAGGCATTTCTATAGCTTCAAGCGTCATCCTTCGGTGAAGGACTGATGGTATTTCTTCCCTCAATTCGGCAAGAAGGGGTTGCTGAAAGGTGCCCCCTCTTCAATCCATAACTGGAAGGGGAAATACCTCTTCGTCCACTGCCCGATCCTGAGGCTGGGCCTGCCCCCTTGGGGCTCTCTGAGGGATTCTGTCCGCTGGGCCCCTAGCCTGGGGGAGGGCGACCTCCAGGCTGCCCGAAAGCTTCTTGACTACTCCGCTCCTTCCCTTCCCAACCTTCTGAGAGAGCAATTTTTGTTCAACATCGGCCTGAGCCCCCAGGATCCCGCGAGTACTCCATCTTTTCCTTTCTCTTCTTTTCTTTCGTCCTTCTTCTTTTTCTTTTTTTTTCTTCTCTTTTCTCTTTTTTTTTTTTTTTTTTGCATGCTACTCCTTCCTTTTTTGCCCCATTATTAATTTCTAATTTTTGATTGATTGATTTTTTTTTTTTAAGGAATGGATGCTGAAGCAGCGCGGATGCTTGCCAGGGGCCTCAAGGCCCACAAAAGAAAGGGTGCCGCGGCCTCCGGATCAGCAAAGAGGGCCAGGGCAGAGGAGACGAGCTTGGCCGCGCCTGTCCAGGCGGCTCCAGCGATCGACATTCCTTCGGACACCAAACCAACGGTCCCCCAGGCCTCTTCAAGGAGTCCGTCGGCTGGGGCTCCCGTTTTGGGGGTCCGCTCCATGGAGGCGCCCGTAATCGAGAGGGGGAGGAGAAGGTAGTCGGTGGCCCGCAGTGTGAGTAGCCGTCGAGCCATCGCTGACGAGTTCCTCAGTTCTGAAGAGGAGCCGGAGAATTCCTTCAATGATAGGGACTTGATCAAGCGGTTGATTGACGGCTGCATTCTGCTTGAAGTTGTCGAGAGGATCGACCGCGCCGATCCTGAGCAGCGGGTTTGGGACTCCCTGAGGTCCTTTCTTGAGGTAAACAAATCTTCATTTAACTAGCTATTCGACCCTTGTTCTGATCCCCTAGCCACCCTTGCAGATTGGGCACCAGCTCCTCGCCAATATCGAGGCGACGAACCGGGCGAGGAGGGATGCCATTCAGGTGGAGGAGCATCGTCGGGCCGAGGTCACTCGCCTCAAAGAAAAGGCAGCCGAAGTAGCTACCCTCCAGGAGGCCCTGGAGAGAGAAAAGCAGGCCCGGGAGGAAGAGAGGCAGACCTCGAAGGAGACGGTGAGGAAGGCGGAGGCCGAGGTCGCCAACTTGGCAGAGCAGATTTCGATCCTGGTCACGGAGGTCAGGGTTCTCGCAGTGGAGGAGTTCAAGGCCTCCACAGAGATGAGGGACCTGAACGTCAAGTTTGGTCAAGAAGCATTCATCAAGGGGTTCGAGCTCTGCCAGGAGAAGGTGGCCAGAAAATTTCTCGAGCTCGACCTCAGCTTCTTGGGCAAGGAGTCTGAGGATGAGGCCGGTCCTTCTCCTACCGCTACTGCTGCCGCAGCCCCCCCTCCAGGAACATCGAGCTCTCCAACTCCTGCTTCTGAGGTCTGAGACCTCCGACCTTGTATCTTTCTTTTACCATAATTTTTCTTTTCCTTTTTGTCTTCAAGAATCATTCAATCAATAAAGTTGAATTTCTCACCATGGATGGCTTCTCTTCTCCCCCTTTCCCCCTTTTATTTTTCTTTCTGCAATGAGACGCGCCTTGACGCTTCTGTCTCTCGATGGCAGTGTCCTGCCAAGGCACTTCCCCTGCCCCAGGGGATCCCGCTGAAGTCCACGATCCAGCGGCTGAAGAAGGAGGTTCTTCATGCGACGAAAAGGTCGAAGAAGATGGAAGGTGAGCTTCGCAGGTTAAGGGAGGGTTACTCTGAAGCCACCTCGGAGGCCACCCGCTTTCGGAATCTACACGTGAAGGGGATCATGGAGTATAGCCGAAGGAAGGCGGACTTCGCGAAGGAGCTCGAGGAACACAAGAAGAGTGCCAGCGATCGAATTTGGGCTCAAGCTGCTAAGATCAACTCCCTCAGGGTGGAACTGTCAGCTGCGCAGGAGAGGATTGGCCAGCTGGAAGAAAGTTCATCCCGGCTCTTGGCTCGGGCCGACGGCGATCGGGAGTGGTCGAAGAAGGTCTCCGACCTTCAGCAGCAGCTTCAGGATGCCGAGGTGAGTTACGACGTGCATCGGACCGATTGGCGCAGGCAGGTGGATGAATATAAAGGGAGACTCAGGGTGGCGGCCGACGAAGTCGCCCATCTTCAGAGGCAGCTGGCTGACAGGGCTTAGCTTACTTCTGCTCCAGATTCTAATGAACTCCAGTCCCTAAAAGGAACCGTCGAAGGGCTTTCTGTCGCCCTCGGAGAAAGGATGGCTGAGCTATAGCAGTTGAAGATCCAACTGGCATACGAGCAGCAGGCCGTCACGGATGTGGAGGCAAAATCTGAGGTCCTGAGAAAGAGGCATCGAGAGGTGGAGACCGAAAGCCAGCAACTTCGTCGGGCGCTCCAGGATGCGCTGCTGAAAAAGAGAGAGCTAGAAGAAGAAGTTGAGAATCTGAGGCAGTCTTGGATAAGAGGTGGAGTAGATAATTCTAGGTCGGAAGGAGCAGAGCTTTCCTAGGGCTCTTCTCGGCCTTCTGTCTTTTCATGTATAAATTTTTTCTTTTGTTGTTTTGTCTCGCTTTTGTCATTTTGCTTTTCTTCCTTTGGCCTTCTGGGCTTTGTGGTGTATATTTCGCAAATAGAATGAAAAGAGAATTTTGTGTTACCTCATCCGCATATTGTATTAAATTGTCGCCCGTCGAACTTCTCTTGTCATTCGACTTGTCCGACATTGACGTCATTTGGAGGTGCCCAGTCGTCGACACGCTGGTTTGCTTTCCTTGTCATTCATGGCCATAGGCTCGAGCTTGGTGGTCCGAACTCTGCATTACCTCGGAGGCGTCGCTATTTTTCTTGACCTGTGTCGAGAGCCTTCTTAGAGGTCGGGGGTGTTTGGTAGGAACTTCCCATCTTTGTTGAGACGAGGTTCCTTAGGTCTTTGGTGTAGTTTATCCTTCATCTATTTCCGATGTAGTTCATCGCTTTTTCTTTTTAATTTCCCTCCTCTTTTCGGAGTGAGGGCCCTCCCCTTGCTTTTTGCGGGGTTGCATAGAAGTGTGAAGGTGCCGCTGAGGGACCTTTCCCCTTCATCCGATCTTATTGGGTGGTTGGGTTTCGTCACCGTCAGGGCGAGGTTCTCCTTCCGTTCCTGACGTAGTCGATCTCAGCTCTGGTTAGGATGAGGTTCTCCTCCTGTTCCCAACGGGGCCGCGGGGACACATAAGGGCCATCGCAAGGGTCTCTCCCCCCATCCGGTCTAAAAGAACCGGGCCTTCGACTTTGCTCATGTCAGGACGAGGTTCTCCTCCTGTTTCTGACATGGCTGTGGGGGCGCATTAGGGCATTGTATGGCCTCTCCCCCCATCCGGTCTAAAAGAATCGGGCCTTTGACTTTGCTCATGTTCGGACGAGGTTCTCCTCCTGTTCCTGACATGGCTGCGGGGGCGCATTAGGGCATTGTAAGGCCTCTCCCCCCCATCTGGTCTAAAAGAACCGGGCCTTTGACTTTGCTCATGTCAGGACAAGGTTCTCCTCCTGTTCCTGACATGGCTGCAGGGGCGCATTAGGGCATTATAAGGCCTCTCCCTCCATCCGATCTAAAAGAATCGGGCCTTTGACTTTGCTCATGTCAGGACGAGGTTCTCCTCCTGTTCCTGACATGGCTGTGGGGGCGCATTCGGGCATTGTAAGGCCTCTCCCCCCATCCGATCTCAAGATAATCGAACTTTCATTTTATTTATGTTAGGATGAGGTTCTCCCCCCATTCCTAACATAACCTTGTTTTAATTGTTTGAAGGGGTTATCCCCAGTCGTAACAAATCCATGCCAAATAGAAGGAACATGCAAAGTCGAAAGGAATTTAGATTCAGGGCAAAGTCGTAAGCGATACATTTACAGGTTTTTCGAGTTCCATGGTCGTGAAAGGTCCGCTCCTCCTTGAGGCCCTCCGGTGATGGAGTTGATGGTCCCAATTGGAGGCCGATCTCCGGGCTGCCCCTCCCTCCTTGGCGATTCAGGTTACGGCAGGGCCCTTGGTCGATCTTCTCTACCCTCAGGCTAGCGTCGGATGAATCTGTCGAGTCAACCTCGCCGGATGAGCTCCTCGATCTCATCTCGGAGCTGGATGCATTCCTCCATGTCGTGGTCGTGGTCGCGGTAGTAGAGACAGAACTTGTTGGGGTTGCGCTTCCCGGGGTGCGTGCGCATCTTCTCCGGCCTAGGGAGCTGCTCCCTGACCTCCATCAGTACCTGGGCCTTCGAGGCATTGAGGGGGGCATAGTTGTGAAATCTTTCCGGCAGAGAACCCCGCCAAACCCTGCGATCTGGACTTCTCTGCCTACGTACCCGAGGTGAAGTATGGGCACGCTTGTGCCCAGGAGGGGATCGAGAACGCGGTCGAGCTTCTCTCGACCCTTTTTCGACTGCGGGCTTACTCGAGTCTCCCGCCTGCCGCTCTCTCACGGTCTCCTCATCCTTCATTTTGAAGGCTTCTTCCGCTAGGGTGTACCCTTCAGCTCGAGTCAACAAATCAGCAAAATCCCTGGGGTACTTCTTCTCCAGGGAGAACAAAAGGTCATTCTTCTGAAGGCTGCCCTTCAGAGCGGCCATTGCGACTGATTGGTCCAAATTTTGGACCTCCAGTGCGGCGACATTGAAGCGGTTGATGTAGGCTCAAATGGACTCCCCCTCCCTCTGCTTGATATTGATGAGGGACTCCGAACCCTTCCGGGGGTGCCGGCTGCTGACAAAATGGGCCACAAATTGGTGGCTCATTTGATCGAAGGAGAAGATGGTACCCGGCTTCAGCATCGAGTATCAGTTTCTCGCCGCTCCCTTCAAGGTGGATGGGAAGGCTCGGCATAGAATGGCGTCGGGAGTGCCATGAAGTAGCATCATCGTCCGAAAGGCTTCCAGATGATCGATCGGGTCTGAAGTCCCGTCATAGCTTTCGAACTGGGGGAGTTTGAAGTTTGGCGGGATCGGTTCCTGCATGATCATTTGAGAAAAGGGAGGGTCAGTGCAAATATCCTCACCGTAAGTGGGGAGAGCGTGGCAGAGTTCTTCGATCCGTCGGTTCATCTCCTGGAGTCTTCAGTCCAGGAAATTCTCTCGACTCCGGGTCTTGAGGGTCCTCTGGCAGAATGGGGGCAGAGATCTTCCAGGGGTGGAGTCATGATCCGATTGAGGGCTCTCCACCCTCGGGTTCGTCTTCCCAAGAAAGATGGGGCGGCTGGCCCAAGTGGCCCACCCCACTGTCGGATTCTGGCATTCCGGTGACACCCTTTCCAGGTGCACTGATGCCTGCGGCTGCTGCTGCTGCTGCATGGCCTGCACAGCCTCAGTGAGGCCTCTGACCTGCTGCGCTAGCAGATCAAACAGCTCCACACCGACCACCGTCACCGGATGAGGAGGAGGAGGTTGGGAAACAGGAGGCGAGGTCGGAGCCTGAGATCTGGCCGTGGAGGCCATGGATCATCGCGTGGATGCCTTGCGGGGAGGCATCGAGCAAAGACCAAGTGGAGGAAGGAGGAGAAGATGCCGGAAAGATGCCCGGGGGTGGTCCCGTTGAGCGCTCCTTTAAGAACAAGGATACTGCGAAGACACAGGCCCTTCCTTTAGCGCCAATCCTGTTGGTGCAAAAATCCGCTTGCGTCGGAGAAGCTGGAGTCGAGGGAGTCGCGGTCGCCGTCGGGACCTGCAAAAGAAGTCTAAATCGGAGGTGGGGTTGCTCCGGCAAGACCCTCCGACGCTCAAGTCAGTTCTCTGCCTCAACAAGAATGGAGTGCTCGAACGAAAATTTTAGCAGAGTTTCTAGGTAAAAATGAGAGCTTATAGAATAATGTATCTGGGGTCCCCCCTTTTATAGGCGGAGGGAGGAACAGACTGATAGCGATGTCTGTAACCATCTGGCAGTGGGCTGCCCAGAGTCAGGGGGAGTTTGTTGCGAAGAGTAGTGGGGCGGACCCATGGGGTGTGCCGTGTGGAGTCTGCCACGAGGAGTAAAGCGGTGTCCATTGTCGCGACTTGCCAGAGATGGAAGAATCGCGCGGTATCCGTCGCAGGGAGTGGAGCAGAATCGTGGAGTGATGGAGGCACGTGGGATCTGCTGCAGGGGGTGGAGCAGAATCGTGGAGTGATGGAGGTGCATGGGATCTGCCGCAGGGTGTGGAGCAGAATCGCGGCTGTTACTGCGGTGCGCCAGGGGGTGAAGGTTCGCCGACGGAAGCCCGACTGGAGCGTCTGGCGGAGAGAGGTAGTTAGCAATCTATCTGAGAGGAGCTCGGAATCCGACTTTTGCAGGAGTTCGGATGGATGAGCAGCTTGGGAAAGATGCAATACTAAACTCACTGCCCAAGTCTTATCTTCCATTCCTCACTCATTATAGAATGACAAAGCCTGAAGTAAACTACCATGGGTTACTGGAGTTGCTTCAGAACTTTGAGAAGGATCACCAACTTCACAAGGAGTCGGTGAACTTAGTGGGAGGTTCGTCTTCTGGTTCTCGATCCTTTGAGAAAGGAAAGAAGAACAAGAAGAAGAAAGTGAAGAAGGTGCAAGTTCAGGCTGGGATATCAGTGCAGAGCCAGACCAAAAAGATCAAGCCTAATAAGAGTCTATTCTACTGGCAAGCACCCTAGATTAGATAGTGTGTCAGATATCTACTTATGGCACTGTAGGCTAGGTCATATAAACAAGAACAGAATAAACAGGTTGACTCAAGAGGGAATCTTCGAAGTTAGTGATTGTGAATCACTACCAACCTATGAGTCCTGTCTTCTTGGTAAAATGATCAAGTCATCTTTTACTGGAAAAGGTGAGAGAGCTACTGAGCTCTTGAGCCTAGTACATACTGATGTATGTGGGCCCATGAGCACCAGTGCTAGAGGTGGATATTTCTACTTCATAACTTTCACGGATGATCTATCTCGATATGGATATGTCTATCTGATGAAACATAAATCGGATTCATTTGAAATATTCAAACGATTCTGAAGTGAAGTAGAAAAATAAACTGGGAAGAGTATTAAAACTCTTCGATCTGATCGAGGAGGAGAATATCTTTCTAGTGAGTTTCTCACATATCTAGGAGAGAATAGGATTCTCTCCCAATGGACTCCTCCAGGAACACCACAGCATAATGGTGTGTTTGAAAGGAGGAATCGGACTTTGTTAGACATGGTCCGATCCATGATGGGTTTTTGCTAGCTTGCTGATATCCTTCTGGGGATATGCACTCGAATCGGCCTGTTATCTGTTAAATAAGATTCCAAATAAGTCTGTAATTAAGACTCCATATGAGATATGGACAGGGCGTAAGCCAGTACTTTCACACCTTAGGATCTGGGGGTGTCCGACCTATGTCAAACGATTAGTCACAGACAAACTTGGACCTAGGTCTGACAAATGCTCATTCATAGGGTACCCCAAAAAGACAAAAGGATATTTTTTCTACCATGCTGATGAACAAAAGGTGTTCGTCAGCCTTAAGGTAATCTTTTTAGAAAAGGAGTTCCTTGGTGAAGGAACCATTGCCTCTAAGGTTGAACTTGATGAAGTTCAACAGGTAGAAGGACCGACACCAATAGCTGAACCTAAGTCGGATATGATTAGATCACATCCGGAGCCCAATATACCTGCACCATTAAGGCGATCCGGTAGAGTACCGCATCAGCCGAACAGATACTACGATTTCTTGATCCAGGATGGTGATCCCATCGAACTTGATGAGAATAATGAGGATCCGATCACCTATATGGATGCTATGCAGAGACCTGATTTCGAGAAATGGCTTGAAGCCATGAAATCCGAAATGGAGTC
Organism: Elaeis guineensis; assembly: GCF_000442705.2. NCBI lineage: Eukaryota > Viridiplantae > Streptophyta > Magnoliopsida > Arecales > Arecaceae > Elaeis > Elaeis guineensis. The sequence goes on from NC_025997.2 coordinate 47,969,544, forward strand.
CATGAAGGTTAACGATGTATGGACATTGATTGACCCACCTGAAGGGGTTAAACCCATTGGGTGTAAATGGGTCTTCAAAAGGAAGAGGGGTGCAGACGGAAAGGTGGAGACCTATAAAGCCCGTCTGGTTGCCAAGGGGTATCATCAACGTTATGGTATTGACTATGACGAGACATTTTCCCCTGTGGCAATGCTCAAATCTATTCGGATAATGCTTGCAATAGCTGTCCATCTGGATTATGAGATCTGGCAGATGGATGTAAAGACAGCTTTCCTGAATGGAGAGCTGACTGAAGAGGTGTATATGATACAACCTGAAGGGTTTACATCCACAGATGAGTCCAAGGTGTGCAAGCTTTAGAGATCCATTTATGGATTGAAGCAAGCTTCTCGGAGTTGGAACATGCATTTTGATAAGGTGATCAAAACGTATGGCTTCATTAAGAATGGAGAAGAGCCCTGCATCTATAAATGGGCAAATGGTCCAGTTGTGGTATTCCTTGTCTTGTACGTGGATGACATTCTCTTAATCGGAAATAACATCCCCGCACTACAGGGAATAAAAGTTTGGTTGTCATCACAGTTCTCCATGAAGGACTTGGGTGAAGCATCCTACATCCTAGGGATGAAGATCTATAGGGATAGATCTAAAAGGATGCTTGGGTTATCCCAGTCCATGTACATAGACACTATGCTGAAGAGGTTCAGCATGGAGAATTCCAAGAAGGGCTATCTACCGATAGGCCATGGAATTTCTCTCTCTAAGAAGGATTGTCCGACAACTCCTGAAGAGAGAGAGCGTATGAGTAGAGTTCCATATGCTTCAGCCGTGGGATCTATCATATACGCCATGACATGTACAAGACCAGATGTGGCATACTCACTAGGAGTAGTGAGTAGATACCAATCTGATCCTGGAGAAAATCACTAAAAAGTGGTTAAAGCCATCCTTAAGTATTTGAGAAATACTAAGGACCAATGGTTGGTTTATGGCAAGTCAGATCTGAAACTTGTGGGGTTCACAGACTCCAGCTTCCAATCTGACCATGATGACAGCAGGAGTGTGTCGGGTTATATCTTTACTCTGAATGGTGGAGCCATCTGCTGGAAGAGTTCCAAGCAGCATACTGTGGCAGACTCTGTTTGTGAAGCGGAGTATATCGCAGCATCAGATGCCACGAAGGAAGCTGTGTGGCTAAGGAAATTCATCAACGAGCTCAGAGTAGCACCCTCCCTCGATGGTCCAGTCCTGCTCTACTGCGACAGCACTGGTGCCATAGCTCAGGTGAAGGAACCCAAAGCACATTAGCGGACGAAGCACATCTTGCGCCGCTTCCACCTGGTCTGAGAGATCGTGGAGCGAGGTGACGTCGACCTTCAGAAGATCGACGGAAAGGAGAACCTAGCCAACCCCTTCACTAGAGCCCTGGCAATAAAGGAGTTCGACAACCACAAGTCGAAGATGGGTATTAGATACTGTGCCGAGTGGCTTTAGGACAAGTGGGAGTTGTTGGGAAATGTGTCCCAAAAAGCCAATCGTCAAGCTGTTGACGGTTGAGCAACCAAGTATTGTAATTGATTTGTTAATAAATAAAATATATTTGGCATCTTCATCATAAGCTATCATCTTCTAATGAACTCCGTTGTTATGATGAAGTCCTTAGGACTATTTAAGTTCGATAAAGAGAGGATTTATCGATTAGTCCTTAAAACTGTTCATGACCAAATGATAGGCTGTTAATAAGGATGACAGCTTCTATCGAGCATAGGTCGCTGTAGGCCATATGGGTTGGTTGTCCTCTTAACCAAGGAGTGTGGAGATACTGGTATGGCATACAGGTGAGATGTAAGGGTACATCATCATTGAACGTGACCAACTCTAGAGCATTCTGCTGTCGAGAATGTCTCTGATGGGATATAAGTATAAGTGTCCCTTAGACTTGAGATCGCCTCAGTGACTTGCAAGCAACTCACTGTGCTTTGGTACTGGACTAACTGAATTTCTAATTCAGGGACGGAAAGCTTCTGAGCACAGTCAAGTACTTGCGAAGTCAGAGTGTGATCGAGATGAGATTGACCACTCCAAGAGTTGGAGAAGAATGAGTCGCTGTATTTCAATTTAGCAAAACCTTGGCCAGGATAATCCATCAGATGGATTTGATATTTTGAAATATAATGTGGACAACCTGATCAGAGTTGACAGTTGAACTCTGGGGTGTCCTATGATCATTTTGGTCAAGGGGATGAATTATATGAAAACTATATCCGCATGGGTTCTAAGGATGTTGTTCTACACATTCGACCTATCCGATCGTTGGGTACCATTGCTAGATGGTCACTTCGATTGGTATAGGAATTTGTTCTTATGCTACCGGCTTAGGTTCGGACCTATGAGGTCACACACATTAGAGTTCATGATCCGATCGGATGGTTGATCAACGATTAAGAATCATTATAGGGTTAAATAATCAATACGATTGACATTTAACCCAGTGCAAGTGTTGTAGGAGGATCGATTAGCAATTTGATTGCTAATTGGCTTAATTTGATTAAGCCAATGAGATGAGATTAAGTCTAATTAAATATGATTTAATTAGATTTAGTTTGGGCTTGATTGGATCAAGTCCAATTGGTTTATTGGATAAGCCAAGTGCAAGGAAAAACTAGTCCTAGTTCAACTAGGACTTGGGTCAATCTGATTTCTAATTTGATTAGAAAATTAAATCAGATTTAAATATAATTTAATCCGATTAAATTAGGTTCTTAATTGGGTTAAGACCTATTTTAATTGGGTTGATCTAATTTTGATTTGATTTGGTTTGGAAAACCAAATTAAAACAAATCATGAGACAGAATCCTAGTAGGACTAGGATTCCACCTTGCGCCACATAAGCCTTCTCCACGTCCTCTCTCTTATTCAATGCCAATCTCCACTTATTTTGTGTGACAAAAGCCCTCTCCCAGATCTCTCTCACGTTCACAAAAGGTCTCCTCTCTTCTTTCTTACATGGAAGGTGGTTTGGATCAAATCTAAAAGGAATAAGTTTGGATTTCGAATTCTATGAGATAGAGTTTTAGAAATCCAAAACTCTTTCAATTTTGCACCAAATTTATCCAAATTTTTTTAGAATTTTTGTGGCTTTTAGGGTATACATTATGCACCCTTTTCTTGTAATCCATGCACAAAAATATGGAGGAGGTGCTCAATAGTTGGGCGTCCCTTAACTTGCCATGTTTGGATAAGCCTTGACTAGGTGTTTGACCTAGACAAGGACTCTATCATATCTCTCTATATAAGATGATTTTCTTCATAAAATTTTAAGGAGAGATAGATATTTGAGAGTCCTTTCTACCATCCAAAAATCAAAGAGAAATACCTTTGGGTCGTGGAGATATAAAAGATGCAAGTTAGGGCGTTTAGAGAGAAAAATGTGAAGAAGAAGAGGGTCTTCTTCTAGGGTTTTTATTTTCATATCTTTCCTCCTTCCATCTTGAGTTTCCTGAGAGCGTCTCAGATATGAAACTTCTCCTTCTACTTTTCATCTTTGGAAGAGTCCAAATCAAGAAGAAGGAGGCACCTGATCAACCATCAAAGACGGATCAGTGCAGTACTAGCATACTGTGCTGATTTCCTGAAGCAGGACTTCTGATCGAGATTCGTGGGCTCGTGTGGACGACTCCTAGAGTCCGGATGCGTGTGCGGCTTGCAACATCATCCTTAAGCCCAGATCAGTGAGGTTAGAGTGTCTAACTTGCAAGGTAATAGATCTGATCTATTGTTTAATACATACATTAGATGTAGTATAGAAACATGTTGATATGATCAACATGTAGTTCATGCTATATTTATATATTTTAATTTTTGATTTAATGATATGTAATAATCATGTAATATGATCTTAGATCTAGAGATTTTTTGATCTTAAAAAATAAATTTTTATTTATTTTAGTCTTCCGCTGTATGATCTTGAAAAAGTTTCAAGATCTAACCCTCTTTTTCAAGATCTAACCCTGAAACCCTAGATCTGGTTCCTACAATTGGTATCAGAGCCTAGGTTCTTTATTACATGATTATTTATACATGCTTTGATTATTTCTTAGATTAGATCTAATTTATAATCTGATTATTAAATCTGAAATTAAAATTTTAGATCAATCACAAACTGCAAGGTTGTCCTGTTGTAAGGTTTACCCCTTACAGTGCAAAGGTTGTCCTAGTTTGTGTAGATCTATCTTTAATCATAAATTTGTTAGATATGATCTAGATTAAATTTATGATTTATTAGATTTAAAAGATGTTTAAATCTGAAATAAAATCTCTTTGTTAATAATTTTTATGCAAAGAAATTATTTAAAGTTGAAATTGTTTCAATTACATGAACCTGTCTAGATTAGATCTAAAGTAGTTTCATGTTTATTTCACTTGCATCTTGATTATGAATCAAACATGCAATATGGTTGGTAGAATCATATTGTAAAATTATTTTACAAATATAAAAATTATTTTTTGAAAAGCCAAACCCAACCCTCAGCCCAAAACTTAATTAAGAATTAAGAAGTTGTTTGATTAGGTTCTAGGATTGTGAATTGAAGAACCTAAGACACAAATCATAACACATTGGGTTAATGGGTTAGTGGAAATTAGGTCCATTAATTGGGTTAGACCTATGGTTAGATTAAAGATGGACTTAATTAGAGAATTGACTAAATCTAATCAATTGTTGTCTTAGATTAGGTCAAGGATTCTCTAGATCAATTACAATAGTTGTAGTTGGTCAAGTCCATGTCTTTAACGAGAACCAAATGGACTTGATTCTTGGCTAAGCGGTCTAGCACGAACTGTTAGGTTGATCTAATCGAAACTAATTAAACCAGTTGGTGTCTAAGGTAAACCAGACCGATGGTTTTTAATTGGGAGCCCGCTTACCTGGCCATTTCTGATGGTGTCTAAGGCAAGCTTTGGCAGACCCTCCCACTGATCGAACTTACCTGGCCTCTTGGTGAAATTATGTTTTGATCGGATCACTTGACTATTCGAGCTGACCCATGTCAGCTAGGTAAATCAGTGTGACTGATTTAGGTGCTCCTAGACCAGCCCTTTTAATGGTCTCCCTTAAGCTGACTTGGTGAAGCCAGTGGGAGGATCATGATAAGCTGGTTCATCTGACCTCATCCTCTATATTATTTAAATTCTCTAAAATTATTAGGTCCTTAAAATGATAAAGTTATGGAGATAACTGAGTCATAGCCTCCCATTAAGGTGTTTGATAATGAGTCCATGAACTCAATAATCATTGCAGACCCAAAGGCCTGGTGCTTGTTGACTAATGGAATTATCACTCATCATATGACGACTTGGAAGTATCACTCTAATGGTGGTTAGGTGAGCCAACCAAAGTTGGGCTTAATCATTCGTTGGTTAGATACACCAAGTATGATCATGTTAATGGTTGGACCTAACTGGATCCTTACAGTGGAGGCCAAAGCCTACTGATTAGGTTTCTGGGGCAAAATTAAAATTACTAAAAATTATTTTGAGAAACAATTGGTTATGAACCTACCCTTAGATGTACATGGGTTGGCCAACCAAAGTTGGGCTTGTGTGCAGTCTAAGTGGATTCTAGTACCCGCTAAGGAATTAGGGTAATTCTTCGAATTGGAGGTAGAGGCTACCAATTTGAATAAAATAATGGGAGAAACCTTTTGATTAAAGTCTAAATCCTTAGGTTTAATGAATCAATTACTAATTAGGTTATGGTTCTCCTTTGTGCAAATATGGCCACTTCCCTATCGCTCCGATCATTGTTGGACAATGATAAGTTGGTGGGACCCAACTTCGGTAGCTGGTACCGAAAGTTGAAGATAGTCCTGGAGCATGAACGAATCCTATATGTGATAATGGATCCTGCACCTGAGGAGCCAGCTGTCAATGCATGTGGAACAGTCAGAGATACTTACCAGAAGTGGCTCAGTGATCGGACCACGATGCACTGTATCATGCTGGCTACCATGAGCGACGAGTTCAGTCGCAGATTCGAGACGGCTCAGCCAAAGGACATGCTTCAAGTGTTGGAGGATGCCTTTGGCACACCCGATGACGTGGAGAGGCATAAGACTAGTTGTGCCATCTTCAACACCAAAATGCGGGATGGTGCCTCTGTCACTGATCATGTATTGTACATGATCGAGCTGATGGAACGATTGAGCAAGCTCGACTTTCCCTTGCATGAGCAGCTTGAGAAAGATGCAATACTAAACTCACTGCCCAAGTCTTATCTCCCATTCCTCACTCATTATAGAATGACAAAGCCTGAAGTAAACTACCATGGGTTACTGGAGTTGCTTCAGAACTTTGAGAAGGATCACCAACTTCACAAGGAGTCGGTGAACTTAGTGGGAGGTTCGTCTTCTGGTTCTCGATCCTTTGAGAAAGGAAAGAAGAACAAGAAGAAGAAAGTGAAGAAGGTGCAAGTTCAGGCTGGGATATCAGTGCAGAGCCAGACCAAAAAGATCAAGCCTGATAAGAGTCTATTCTACTGGCAAGCACCCTAGATTAGATAGTGTGTCAGATATCTACTTATGGCACTGTAGGCTAGGTCATATAAACAAGAACAGAATAAACAGGTTGACTCAAGAGGGAATCCTCGAAGTTAGTGATTGTGAATCACTACCAACCTGTGAGTCCTGTCTTCTTGGTAAAATGACCAAGTCATCTTTTACTGAAAAAGGTGAGAGAGCTACTGAGCTCTTGAGCCTAGTACATACTGATGTATATGGGCCCATGAGCATCAGTGCTAGAGGTGGATATTTCTACTTCATAACTTTCACGGATGACCTATCTCGATATGGATATGTCTATCTGATGAAACATAAGTCGGATTCATTTGAAATGTTCAAACAATTCTGAAGTGAAGTAGAAAAATAAACTGGGAAGAGTATTAAAACTCTTCGATCTGATCGAGGAGGAGAATACCTTTCTAGTGAGTTTCTCACATATCTAGGAGAGAATGGGATTCTCTCCCAATGGACTCCTCCAGGAACACCACAGCATAATGGTGTGTTTGAAAGGAGGAATCGGACTTTGTTAGACATGGTCCGATCCATGATGGGTTTTTGCTAGCTTGCTGATATCCTTCTGGGGATATGCACTCGAATCGACCTGTTATCTGTTAAATAGGATTCCAAGTAAGTCTGTAATTAAGACTCCATATGAGATATGGACAGGGCGTAAGCCAGTACTTTCACACCTTAGGATCTGGGGGTGCCCGGCCTATGTCAAACGATTAGTCACAGACAAACTTGGACCTAGGTCTGACAAATGCTCATTCATAGGGTACCCCAAAGAGACAAAAAGATATTTTTTCTACCATGCTGATGAACAAAAGGTGTTCGTCAGCCTTAAGGCAATCTTTTTAGAAAAGGAGTTCCTTGGTGAAGGAACCGTTGCCTCTAAGGTTGAACTTGATGAAGTTCAACAGGTAGAAGGACCGACACCAATAGCTGAACCTGAGTCGGATATGATTAGATCACATCCGGAGCCCAATATACCTGCACCATTAAGGTGATCCGGTAGAGTACCGCATCGTCGGACAGATACTACGATTTCTTGGTCCGGGATGGTGATCCCATCGAACTTGATGAGAATAATGAGGATCCGATCACCTATATGGATGCTATGCAGAGACCTGATTCTGAGAAATGGCTTGAAGCCATGAAATCCGAAATGGAGTCCATGAAGGTCAACGATGTATGGACATTGGTTGACCCACCTGAAGGGGTTAAACCCATTGGGTGTAAATGGGTCTTCAAAAGGAAGAGGGCGCAGACGGAAAGGTGGAGACCTATAAAGCCCGTCTGGTTGCCAAGGGGTATCGTCAACATTATGGTATGACTATGACGAGACGTTTTCCCTTGTGGCAATGCTCAAATCTATTCGGATAATGCTTGCAATAGCTATCCATCTGGATTATGAGATCTGACAGATGGATGTAAAGACAGCTTTCCTGAATGGAGAGCTGACTGAAGAGGTGTATATGATACAACCTGAAGGGTTTACATCCACAGATGAGTCCAAGGTGTGCAAGCTTCAGAGATCCATTTATGGACTGAAGCAAGCTTCTCGGAGTTGGAACATGCATTTTGATAAGTGATCAAAACGTATGGCTTCATTAAGAATGGAGAAGAGCCCTGCATCTATAAATGGGCAAATGGTCCAGTTGTGGTATTTCTTGTCTTGTACGTGGATGACATTCTCTTAATCGGGAATAACATCCCCGCACTACAGGAATAAAAGTTTGGTTGTCATCACAGTTCTCCATGAAGGACTTGGGTGAAGCATCCTACATCCTAGGGATGAAAATCTATAGGGATAGATCTAAAAGGATGCTTGGGTTATCCCAGTCCATGTACATAGACACTGTGCTGAAGAGGTTCAGCATGGAGAATTCCAAGAAGGGCTATCTACCGATAGGCCATGGAATTTCTCTCTCTAAGAAGGATTATCTGACAACTCCTGAAGAGAGAGAGCGTATGAGTAGAGTCCCATATGCTTCAGCCGTGGGATCTATCATGGTACGCCATGACATGTACAAGACCAGATGTGGCATACTCACTAGGAGTAGTGAGTGGATACCAATCTGATCCAGGAGAAAATCACTGAAAAGAGGTTAAAGTCATCCTTTAGTATTTGAGAAATACTAAGGACCAATGGTTGGTTTATGGCAAGTCAGATCTGAAACTGTGGGGTTCACAGACTCCAGCTTCCAATCTGACCATGATGACAGCAGGAGTGTGTCGGGTTATATCTTTACTCTGAATGGTGGAGCCATCTGCTGGAAGAGTTCCAAGCAGCATACTGTGGCAGATTCTGTTTGTGAAGCGGAGTATATCGCAGCATCAGATGCCGCGAAGGAAGCTGTGTGGCTGAGGAAATTCATCACGAGCTCGGAGTAGCACCCTCCCTCGATGGTCCAGTCCTGCTCTACTGCGACAGCACTGGTGCCATAGCTCAGGTGAAGGAACCCAAAGTACATTAGCGGACGAAGCACATCTTGCACCGCTTCCACCTGGTTTGAGAGATCGTGGATCGAGGTGACGTCGACCTTCAGAAGATCGACGGAAAGGAGAACCTAGCCAACCCCTTCACTAGAGCCCTGGCAATAAAGGAGTTCGACAACCACAAGTCGAAGATGGGTATTAGATACTGTGCCGAGTGGCTTTAGGATAAGTGGGAGTTGTTGGGAAATGTGTCCCAAAAAGCCAATCGTCAAGCTGTTGACGGTTGAGCAACCAAGTATTGTAATTGATTTGTTAATAAATAAAATATATTTGGCATCTTCATCATAAGCTATCATCTTCTAATGAACTCCGTTGTTATGATGAAGTCCTTAGGACTATTTAAGTTCGATAAAGAGAGGATTTATCGATTAGTCCTTAAAACTGTTCACGATCAAATGATAGGCTGTTAATAAGGACGACAACTTCTATCGAGCATAGGTCGCTGTAGGCCATATGGGTTGGTTGTCCTCTTAACCAAGGAGTGTAGAGACACTGGTATGGCATACAGGTGAGATGTAAGGGTACATCATCATTGAACGTGACCAACTCCAGAGCATTCTGCTGTCGAGAATGTCTCTGATGGGATATAGGTATAAGTGTCCCTTAGACTTGAGATCGCCTCAGTGACTTGCAAGCAACTCACTGTGCTTTGGTACTGGACTAACTAAATTTCTAATTTAGGGACAGAAAGCTTCTGGGCACAGTCAAGTACTTGCGAAGTCAGAGTGTGA